>NW_027362214.1:385000-387500 GCF_039654945.1 Dendrobates tinctorius
CTTCTTATTCTTCTTTTTCCTCTTCGTATTCTTCTTCCTCCCCTTCTTATTCTTCTTCCTCTTCTTCTTCCTCCTCTTCTTATTCTTCTTCCTCCTTCTCTTCTTCCTTTTCTTCTTCTTCCTCCTCATTTTCTTCTTCTTCCTCCTCTTCTTCTTCCTCCTCTTCATCTTCTTCCTCCTCTTATTCTTCTTCCTCCTCGTCTTCTTTCTCCTCTTCTTCTTCTTCCTCTTCTTATTCTTCTTCCTCCTCTTCGTATTCTTCTTCCTCCCCTTCTTATTCTTCTTCCTCCTCTTCTTCCTCCTCTTCTTCCTCCTCTTCTTCTTCTTCCTCCTCCTTTTCTTCTTCTTCTTCCTCTTCTTCTTAATCTTCTTCTTTTTCCTCTACTTCTTCATCTTCTAATTCGTCATCCTCTTCTTCTTCCTCCTCTTCTTCTTCCTCCTCTTCTTCTTCCATCTCATCTTCTTCTTCCTCCTCCTCTTCTTCTTCCTCCTCCTCTTCTTCTTCCTTTTCTTCTTCTTCCTCCTCCTTTTCTTCTTCTTCTTCCTCCACTTCTTCTTCTTCTTCCTCCTTTTCTTCTTCGTCCTCCTCTTCTTCTTCCTCCTCCACTTCTTCTTCTTCCTCCTCCTCTTCTTCTTCTTCTTCCTCTTCTTCTTCCTCTTCTAATTCTTCCTCCACTTCTAATTCTTCCTCTTCTTCTTCTTCCTCCTCTTCTTGTTCCTCTTCTTCCTCCTCCTCTTTTTCTTCTTCCTCCTCTTCTTCTTCTTCTTCCTCCTCTTCTTATTCTTCCTCCGCTTCTTCTTCTTCCTCCTCCTCGTCTTCTTCTTCTTCCTCCTCCTCTTCTTCCTCCTCTTTTTCTTTTTCCTCCTCTTCTTCTTCTTCCTATTCTTCTTCCTCCTCTTCTTCCTCCTCTTCTTCTTCCTCTTCTAATTCTTCCTCCACTTCTAATTCTTCCTCTTCTTCTTCTTCCTCTTCTTCTTCCTACTCCTCTTTTTCTTCTTCCTCTTCTTCTTCTTCCTCTTCTTATTCTTCCTCCGCTTCTTCTTCTTCCTCCTCCTCGTCTTCTTCTTCTTTCTCCTCCTCCTCCTCTTCTTCTTCTTCCTCCTCTTCTTTTTCCTCCTCTTCTTCTTCCTCTTCTTCTTCTTCCTCCTCTTCTTCTTCCTCCTCTTCTTCTTCCTCCTCTTCTTCTTCTTCCTCCTCATCTTCTTCATCCTCTTCTTCCTCTTCGTATTCTTCTTCCTCCTCTTCGTATTCTTCTTCCTCCCCTTCTTATTCTTCTTCCTCCTCTTCTTCTTCCTTCTCTTCTTATTCTTCTTCCTCTTCTTCTTCCTCTTCTTCTTCTTCCTCTTCTTCTTCCTCTTCTAATTCTTCCTCCTCTTCTTCTTCCTCCTCTTCTTCTTCCTCTTCTTCTTCCTCTTCTTCTACCTCTTCTAATTCTTCCTCCTCTTCTTCTTCCTCCTCTTCTACTTCCTCCTCTTCTTCTTCCTCTTATTCTTCTTCCTCCTCTTCTTATTCTTCTTCCTCCTCTTCGTCTTCTTCCTCCTCTTCCTCCTCCTCTTCTTCTTCCTCCTCCTCTTCTTCTTACTCCTCTTCTTCTACTTCTTCCTCCTCTTCTTCATCTTCTTCTTCTTCTTCCTCCTCTTCTTCTTCCTCCTCTTCTTCTTCCTCCTCTTCTTCCTCCTTTTCGTCTTCTTCTTCTTCCTCTTCTTCTCTCTCCTCTTCTTCCTCCTTTTCTTCTTCTTCCTCCTCCTTTTCTTCTTCCTCCTCCTTTTCTTCTTCTTCCTCCTATTCTTCTTCTTCTTCCTCCTCTTCTTCATCTTCTTCTTCTTCTTCCTCCTCTTCTTCTTCCTCCTCTTCTTCTTCCTCCTCTTCTTCTTCTTCTTCTTCCTCTTCTTCTTCTTCTTCCTCCTCTTCTTATTCTTCCTCCCCTTCTTCATTCGCTGCGTCTTCTTCTTCCTCCTCCTCTTCTTCTTCCTCCTCTTCCTCCTTCTCTTATTCTTCTTCCTCCTCTTCTTCTTCCTCTTCTTCTTCCTCCTCTTCTTCCTTCTCTTCTTCTTCCTCCTCTTTGTCTTCTTCTTCCTCCTCTTATTCTTCTTCCTCCTCCTCTTCTTCTTCCTCCTCTTCTTCTTCCTCCTTCTCTTCTTCTTCTTCCTCCTCCTTTTCTTCTTCTTCCTCCTCTTCTCCTTCCTCTTCTTCTTCTTCCTCCTCTTCTTCTTCCTCTTCTTCTTCCTCCTCTTCTTCTTCCTCCTCCTCTTCTTCTTCCTCTTCTTCTTCTTCCTCTTCTTCTTCCACCTCTTCATCTTCTTTCTCTTCTTATTCTTCTTCCTCCTCTTATTCTTCTTCCTCCTCTTCTTCCTCCTCGTCTTCTTCCTCTTCTTCTTCTTCTTCTTCCTCTTCTTATTCTTCTTCCTCCTCTTCGTATTCTTCTTCCTCCCCTTCTTATTCTTCTTCCTCTTCTTCTTCCTCCTCTTCTAATTCTTCTTCCTCCTTCTCTTCTTTCTT
>NW_027362214.1:390000-402500 GCF_039654945.1 Dendrobates tinctorius
CCTCCTCATATTCTTCATCCTCTTCTTCTTCTTCTTCGTATTCTAATTCCTCCTCTTCGTATTCTTCTTCCTCCCCTTCTTATTCTTCTTCCTCCTCTTCTTCTTCCTTCTCTTCTTATTCTTCTTCCTCTTCTTCTTCCTCTTCTTTTTCTTCCTCTTCTTCTTCCTCTTCTAATTCTTCCTCCTCTTCTTCTTCCTCCTCTTCTTCTTCCTCTTCTTCTTCCTCTTCTTCTACCTCTTCTAATTCTTCCTCCTCTTCTTCTTCCTCCTCTTCTTCTACCTCCTCTTCTTCTTCTTCCTCTTATTCTTCTTCCTCCTTCTCTTCTTCCTCCTCTTCTTCTTCCTCCTCTTCTTCTTACTCTTCTTCTTCTTCCTCCTCTTCTTCCTCCTCTTCTACTTCCTCCTCCTCTACTTCTTCCTCCTCCCCTTCTTCCTCCTCTTCTTCTTCTTCTTCCTCTTCCTCCTCTTCGTATTCTTCTTCCTCCCCTTCTTATTCTTCCTCCTCTTCTTCTTTTTCTTCCTCTTCTTCTTCCTCCTCTTCTTCCTCCTCTTCTTCTTCCTCCTCTTCTTCTTCCTCCTCATCTTCTTCCTCCTCTTCGTATTCTTCTTCCTCACCTTCTTATTCTTCTTCCTCCTCTTCTTCTTCCTCCTCTTCTTATTCTTCATCTTCCTCTTCTTCTTCCTCCTTTTCTTCTTCTTCTTCCTCTTCTTCTTCCTCTTCTTCTTCCTCTTCTAATTCTTCCACCTCTTCTTCTTCCTCCTCTTCTTCTTCCTCCTCTTCTTCTTCTTCCTCTTATTCTTCTTCCTCCTCTTCTTATTCTTCTTCCTCCTCTTCATCTTCTTCCTCCTCTTCCTCCTCCTCTTCTTCTTCTTCCTCCTCCTCTTCTTCTGCCTCCTCTTCTTCTACTTCTTACTCCTCTTCTTCTTCTTCTTCCTCCTCTTCTTCATCTTCTTCTTCTTATTCCTCCTCTTCTTCTTCTTCCTCCTCTTCTTCCTACTCCTCATCTTCTTTTTCTTCCTCTTCTTCTTCCTCCTCTTCTTATTCTTCCTCCTCTTCTTCCTCCTATTCGTCTTCTTCTTCTTCCTCCTCCTCTTCTTCTTCCTCTTCTTCTTCCTCCTTCTTTTCTTCTTCTTCCTCCTCCTTTTCTTCTTCTTCCTCCTCTTCTTCTTCCTCTTGTTCCTCCTCTTCTTCTTCCTCCTCTTCGTCTTCTTCTTCCTCCTCTTCTTATTCTTCTTCCTCCTCCTCTTCTTCTTCTTCCTCTTCTTCTTCCTCCTTGTCTTCTTCTTCCTCCTCATTTTCTTCTTCTTCCTCCTCTTCTTCTTCCTCTTCTTCTTCCTCCTCTTCTTCTTCCTCCTCTTCTTCTTCCTCCTCCTCTTCTTCTTCCTCTTCTTCTTCTTCCTCCTCTTCTTCTTCCTCCTCTTCATCTTCTTCCTCCTCTTATTCTTCTTCCTCCTCTTTTTTTCTTCCTCCTCTTCTTCTTCTTCCTCCTCGTCTTCTTTCTCCTCTTCTTCTTCCTCTTCTTATTCTTCTTCCTCCTCTTCGTATTCTTCTTCCTCCCCTTCTTATTCTTCTTCCTCCTTTTCTTCTTCTTCTTCCTCTTCTTCTTAATCTTCTTCTTTTTCCTCTACTTCTTCCTCTTCTAATTCTTCCTCCTCTTCTTCCTCCTCTTCTTCTTCCTCCTCTTCTTCTTCTTACATCTCATCTTCTTCCTCCTCCTCTTCTTCTTCCTCTTCTTCTTCTTCCTCCTCCTTTTCTTCTTCTTCTTCCTCCACTTCTTCTTCTTATTCCTCCACTTCTTCTTCTTCGTCCTCCTCTTCTTCCTCCTCTTCTTCTTCTTCCTCCTCCTTTTCTTCTTCTTCTTCCTCTTCTTCTTAATCTTCTTCTTTTTCCTCTACTTCTTCCTCATCTAATTCTTCCTCCTCTTCTTCTTCCTCCTCTTCTTCTTCCTCCTCTTCTTCTTCTTACATCTCATCTTCTTCTTCCTCCTCCTCTTCTTCTTCCTCTTATTCTTCTTCCTCCTCCTCTTCTTCTTCTTCTTCCTCCACTTCTTCTTCTTCCTCCTCTTCTTCTTCGTCCTCCTCTTCTTCTTCCTCCTCCTCTTCTTCTTCCTCCTCCTATTCTTCTTCTTCCTCTTCTTCTTCCTCTTCTAATTCTTCCTCCACTTCTAATTCTTCCTCTTCTTCTTCTTCCTCCTCTTCTTGTTCCTCTTCTTCCTCCTCCTCTTTTTCTTCTTCCTCCTCTTCTTCTTCTTCTTCCTCCTCTTCTTATTCTTCCTCCGCTTCGTCTTCTTCCTCCTCCTCGTCTTCTTCTTCTTCCTCCTCCTCTTCTTCTTCTTCCTCCTCTTCTTATTTTTCCTCCTCTTCTTCTTCTTCCTATTCTTCTTCCTCCTCTTCTTCCTCCTCTTTCTTCTTCCTCTTCTAATTCTTCCTCTTCTTCTTCTTCTTCCTCTTCTAATTCTTCCTCCACTTCTAATTCTTCCTCTTCTTCTTCTTCCTCTTCTTCTTCCTCCTCCTCTTTTTCTTCTTCCTCTTATTCTTCCTCCGCTTCTTCTTCTTCCTCCTCCTCGTCTTCTTCTTCTTCCTCCTCTTCTTCTTCTTCCTCGTCTTCTTTTTCCTCCTCTTCTTCTTCCTCTTCTTCTTCTTCCTCCTCTTCTTCTTCCTGCTCTTCTTCTTCCTCCTCTTCTTCTTCCTCCTCATATTCTTCATCCTCTTCTTCCTCTTCGTATTCTTCTTCCTCCTCTTCGTATTCTTCTTCCTCCCCTTCTTATTCTTCTTCATCCTCTTCTTCTTCCTTCTCTTCTTATTCTTCTTCCTCTTCTTCCTCTTCTTCTTCCTCTTCTTCTTCCTCTTCTTCTTCTTCCTCCTCTTCTTCTTCCTCCTCTTCTTCTTCCTCCTCTTCTTCTTCCTCCTCTTCTTCTTCTTCCTCCTCATCTTCTTCATCCTCTTCTTCCTCTTCGTATTCTTCTTCCTCCTCTTCGTATTCTTCTTCCTCCCCTTCTTATTCTTCTTCCTCCTCTTCTTCTTCCTTCTCTTCTTATTCTTCTTCCTCTTCTTCTTCCTCTTCTTCTTCTTCCTCTTTTTCTTCCTCTTCTAATTCTTCCTCCTCTTCTTCTTCCTCCTCTTCTTCTTCCTCTTCTTCTTCCTCTTCTTCTACCTCTTCTAATTCTTCCTCCTCTTCTTCTTCCTTCTCTTCTTCTTCCTCCTCTTCTTCTTCCTCTTATTCTTCTTCCTCCTCTTCTTATTCTACTTCCTCCTCTTCTTCTTCTTCCTCCTCTTCTTCTTCCTCCTATTCTTCTTCTTCTTCCTCTTCTTCTTCTTCTTCCTCCTCTTCTTATTCTTCCTCCCCTTTTTCGTTCGCTGCGTCTTCTTCTTCCTCCTCCTCTTCTTCTTCCTCCTCTTCCTCCTTCTCTTATTCTTCTTCCTCCTCTTCTTCTTCCTCTTCTTCTTCCTCCTCTTCTTCCTTCTCTTCTTCTTCCTCCTCTTTGTCTTCTTCTTCCTCCTCTTATTCTTCTTCCTCCTCCTCTTCTTCTTCCTCCTCTTCTTCCTCCTTCTCTTCTTCTTCTTCCTCCTCCTTTTCTTCTTCTTCCTCCTCTTCTCCTTCCTCTTCTTCTTCTTCCTCCTCTTCTTCTTCCTCCTCTTCTTCTTCCTCCTCCTCTTCTTCTTCCTCTTCTTCTTCTTCCTCTTCTTCTTCCTCCTCTTCATCTTCTTCCTCTTCTTATTCTTCTTCCTCCTCTTATTCTTCTTCCTCCTCTTCTTCTTCTTCCTCGTCTTCTTCCTCTTATTCTTCTTCCTCTTCTTATTCTTCTTTTTCCTCTTTGTATTCTTCTTCCTCCCCTTCTTATTCTTCTTCCTCTTCTTCTTCCTCCTCTTCTTATTCTTCTTCCTCCTTCTCTTCTTCCTTTTCTTCTTCTTCCTCCTCATTTTCTTCTTCTTCCTCCTCTTCTTCTTCCTCCTCTTCATCTTCTTCCTCCTCTTATTCTTCTTCCTCCTCGTCTTCTTTCTCCTCTTCTTCTTCTTCCTCTTCTTATTCTTCTTCCTCCTCTTCGTATTCTTCTTCCTCCCCTTCTTATTCTTCTTCCTCCTCTTCTTCTTCCTCCTCTTCTTCCTCCTCTTCTTCTTCTTCCTCCTCCTTTTCTTCTTCTTCTTCCTCTTCTTCTTAATCTTCTTCTTTTTCCTCTACTTCTTCATCTTCTAATTCGTCATCCTCTTCTTCTTCCTCCTCTTCTTCTTCCTCCTCTTCTTCTTCCATCTCATCTTCTTCTTCCTCCTCCTCTTCTTCTTCCTCCTCCTCTTCTTCTTCCTTTTCTTCTTCTTCCTCCTCCTTTTCTTCTTCTTCTTCCTCCACTTCTTCTTCTTCTTCCTCCTTTTCTTCTTCGTCCTCCTCTTCTTCTTCCTCCTCCACTTCTTCTTCTTCCTCCTCCTCTTCTTCTTCTTCTTCCTCTTCTTCTTCCTCTTCTAATTCTTCCTCCACTTCTAATTCTTCCTCTTCTTCTTCTTCCTCCTCTTCTTGTTCCTCTTCTTCCTCCTCCTCTTTTTCTTCTTCCTCCTCTTCTTCTTCTTCTTCCTCCTCTTCTTATTCTTCCTCCGCTTATTCTTCTTCCTCCTCCTCGTCTTCTTCTTCTTCCTCCTCCTCTTCTTCCTCCTCTTTTTCTTTTTCCTCCTCTTCTTCTTCTTCCTATTCTTCTTCCTCCTCTTCTTCCTCCTCTTCTTCTTCCTCTTCTAATTCTTCCTCCACTTCTAATTCTTCCTCTTCTTCTTCTTCCTCTTCTTCTTCCTCCTCCTCTTTTTCTTCTTCCTCTTCTTCTTCTTCCTCTTCTTATTCTTCCTCCGCTTCTTCTTCTTCCTCCTCCTCGTCTTCTTCTTCTTTCTCCTCCTCCTCCTCTTCTTCTTCTTCCTCCTCTTCTTTTTCCTCCTCTTCTTCTTCCTCTTCTTCTTCTTCCTCCTCTTCTTCTTCCTCCTCTTCTTCTTCCTCCTCTTCTTCTTCTTCCTCCTCATCTTCTTCATCCTCTTCTTCCTCTTCGTATTCTTCTTCCTCCTCTTCGTATTCTTCTTCCTCCCCTTCTTATTCTTCTTCCTCCTCTTCTTCTTCCTTCTCTTCTTATTCTTCTTCCTCTTCTTCTTCCTCTTCTTCTTCTTCCTCTTCTTCTTCCTCTTCTAATTCTTCCTCCTCTTCTTCTTCCTCCTCTTCTTCTTCCTCTTCTTCTTCCTCTTCTTCTACCTCTTCTAATTCTTCCTCCTCTTCTTCTTCCTCCTCTTCTACTTCCTCCTCTTCTTCTTCCTCTTATTCTTCTTCCTCCTCTTCTTATTCTTCTTCCTCCTCTTCGTCTTCTTCCTCCTCTTCCTCCTCATCTTCTTCTTCTTCCTCCTCCTCTTCTTCTTCCTCCTCTTCTTCTACTTCTTCCTCCTCTTCTTCATCTTCTTCTTCTTCCTCCTCTTCTTCTTCCTCCTCTTCTTCTTCCTCCTCTTCTTCCTCCTTTTCGTCTTCTTCTTCTTCCTCTTCTTCACCCTCCTCTTCTTCCTCCTTTTCTTCTTCTTCCTCCTCCTTTTCTTCTTCCTCCTCCTTTTCTTCTTCTTCCTCCTATTCTTCTTCTTCTTCCTCCTCTTCTTCATCTTCTTCTTCTTCTTCCTCCTCTTCTTCTTCCTCCTCTTCTTCTTCCTCCTCTTATTCTTCTTCTTCTTCCTCTTCTTCTTCTTCTTCTTCCTCCTCTTCTTATTCTTCCTCCCCTTCTTCGTTCGCTGCGTCTTCTTCTTCCTCCTCCTCTTCTTCTTCCTCCTCTTCCTCCTTCTCTTATTCTTCTTCCTCCTCTTCTTCTTCCTCTTCTTCTTCCTCCTCTTCTTCCTTCTCTTCTTCTTCCTCCTCTTTGTCTTCTTCTTCCTCCTCTTATTCTTCTTCCTCCTCCTCTTCTTCTTCCTCCTCTTCTTCTTCCTCCTTCCTCCTCCTTTTCTTCTTCTTCCTCCTCTTCTCCTTCCTCTTCTTCTTCTTCCTCCTCTTCTTCTTCCTCCTCTTCTTCTTCCTCCTCTTCTTCTTCCTCCTCCTCTTCTTCTTCCTCTTCTTCTTCTTCCTCTTCTTCTTCCACCTCTTCATCTTCTTTCTCTTCTTATTCTTCTTCCTCCTCTTATTCTTCTTCCTCCTCTTCTTCCTCCTCGTCTTCTTCCTCTTCTTCTTCTTCTTCTTCCTCTTCTTATTCTTCTTCCTCCTCTTCGTATTCTTCTTCCTCCCCTTCTTATTCTTCTTCCTCTTCTTCTTCCTCCTCTTCTAATTCTTCTTCCTCCTTCTCTTCTTTCTTTTCTTCTTCTTCCTCCTCCTTTTCTTCTTCCTCCTCCTTTTCTTCTTCTTCCTCCTATTCTTCTTCTTCTTCCTCCTCTTCTTCATCTTCTTCTTCTTCTTCCTCCTCTTCTTCTTCTTCCTCCTCTTCTTCTTCCTCCTCTTCTTCTTCTTCTTCTTCCTCTTCTTCTTCCTCCTCTTCTTATTCTTCCTCCCCTTCTTCGTTCGCTGCGTCTTCTTCTTCCTCCTCCTCTTCTTCTTCCTCCTCTTCCTCCTTCTCTTCTTCTTCTTCCTCCTCTTCTTCTTCCTCTTCTTCTTCCTCCTCTTCCTCCTCCTCTTCTTCTTCCTCCTCTTCTTCTTCCTCCTTCTCTTCTTCTTCTTCCTCCTCCTTTTCTTCTTCTTCCTCCTCTTCTCCTTCCTCTTCTTCTTCTTCCTCCTCTTCTTCTTCCTCCTCTTCTTCTTCCTCCTCTTCTTCTTCCTCCTCCTCTTCTTCTTCCTCTTATTCTTCTTCCTCTTCTTCGTCTTCTTCCTCCTCTTCCTCCTCCTCTTCTTCTTCTTCCTCCTCCTCTTCTTCTTCCTCCTCTTCTTCTACTTCTTCCTCCTCTTCTTCATCTTCTTCTTCTTCTTCCTCCTCTTCTTCTTCCTCCTCTTCTTCTTCTTCTTCCTCCTCTTCTTCCTCCTTTTCGTCTTCTTCTTCTTCCTCCTCTTCTTCTCCCTCCTCTTCTTCCTCCTTTTCTTCTTCTTCCTCCTCCTTTTCTTCTTCCTCCTCCTTTTCTTCTTCTTCCTCCTATTCTTCTTCTTCCTCCTCTTCTTCATCTTCTTCTTCCTCCTCTTCTTCTTCTTCCTCCTCTTCTTCTTCCTCCTCTTCTTCTTCTTCTTCCTCTTCTTCTTCTTCTTCCTCCTCTTCTTATTCTTCCACCCCTTCTTCGTTCGCTGCGTCTTCTTCTTCCTCCTCCTCTTCTTCCTCCTCTTCCTCCTTCTCTTCTTCTTCTTCCTCCTCTTCTTCTTCCTCTTCTTCCTCCTCTTCTTCCTTCTCTATTTCTTCCTCCTCTTTGTCTTCTTCTTCCTCCTCTTATTCTTCTTCCTCCTCCTCTTCTTCTTCCTCCTCTTCTTCTTCCTCCTTCTCTTCTTCTTCCTCCTCCTTTTCTTCTTCTTCCTCCTCTTCTCCTTCCTCTTCTTCTTCTTCCTCCTCTTCTTCTTCCTCCTCTTCTTCTTCCTCCTCTTCTTCTTCCTCCCTCCTCTTCTTCTTCCTCTTCTTCTTCTTCCTCTTCTTCTTCCTCCTCTTCATCTTCTTTCTCTTCTTATTCTTCTTCCTCCTCTTATTCTTCTTCCTCCTCTTCTTCTTCATCCTCGTCTTCTTCCTCTTCTTCTTCTTCTTCCTCTTCTTATTCTTCTTCCTCCTCTTCGTATTCTTCTTCCTCCCCTTCTTATTCTTCTTCCTCTTCTTCTTCCTCCTCTTCTTATTCTTCTTCCTCCTTCTCTTCTTCCTTTTCTTCTTCTTCCTCCTCATTTTCTTCTTCTTCTTCTTCCTCCTCTTCTTCTTCCTCCTCTTCATCTTCTTCCTCCTCTTATTCTTCTTCCTCCTCTTTTTTTCTTCCTCCTCTTCTTCTTCTTCCTCCTCGTCTTCTTTCTCCTCTTCTTCTTCCTCTTCTTATTCTTCTTCCTCCTCTTCGTATTCTTCTTCCTCCCCTTCTTATTCTTCTTCCTCCTCTTCTTCCTCCTCTTCTTCCTCCTCTTCTTCTTCTTCCTCCTCCTTTTCTTCTTCCTCTTCCTCTTCTTCTTAATCTTCTTCTTTTTCCTCTACTTCTTCCTCTTCTAATTCTTCCTCCTCTTCTTCTTCCTCCTCTTCTTCTTCCTCCTCTTCTTCTTCTTCCATCTCATCTTCTTCTTCCTCCTCCTCTTCTTCTTCCTCTTCTTCTTCTTCCTCCTCCTTTTCTTCTTCTTCTTCCTCCACTTCTTCTTCTTCTTCCTCCTCTTCTTCTTCGTCCTCCTCTTCTTCTTCCTCCTCCTCTTCTTCTTCTTCTTCCTCCTCCTCTTCTTCTTCTTCTTCTTCCTCTTCTTCCTCTTCTTCTTCCTCTTCTAATTCTTCCTCCACTTCTAATTCTTCCTCTTCTTCTTCTTCCTCCTCTTCTTGTTCCTCTTCTTCCTCCTCCTCTTTTTCTTCTTCCTCTTCTTCTTCTTCATCCTCCTCTTCTTATTCTTCCTCCGCTTCTTCTTCTTCCTCCTCGTCTTCTTTTCTTCCTCCTCCTACTCTTCTTCTTCTTCCTCCTCTTCTTCTTTTCCCTCCTCTTCTTCTTCTTCCTATTCTTCTTCCTCCTCTTCTTCCTCCTCTTCTTCTTCCTCTTCTAATTCTTCCTCTTCTTCTTCTTCTTCCTCTTCTAATTCTTCCTCCACTTCTAATTCTTCCTCTTCTTCTTCTTCTTCTTCCTCTTCTTCTTCCTCCTCCTCTTTTTCTTCTTCCTCTTCTTCTTCTTCCTCCTCTTCTTATTCTTCCTCCGCTTCTTCTTCTTCCTCCTCCTCGTCTTCTTCTTCTTCCTCCTCCTCCTCTTCTTCTTCCTCCTCTTCTTTTTCCTCCTCTTCTTCTTCCTCTTCTTCTTCTTCCTCCTCTTCTTCTTCCTCCTCTTCTTCTTCCTCCTCTTCTTATTCTTCTTCCTCCTCATATTCTTCATCCTTTTCTTCCTCTTCGTATTCTTCTTCCTCCTCTTCGTATTCTTCTTCCTCCCCTTCTTATTCTTCCTCCTCTTCTTTTTCTTCTTCCTCCTCTTCTTCTTCTTCCTCTTCTTCTTCCTCTTCTTCTTCCTCCGCTTCTTCTTCTTCTTCTAATTCTTCCTCCTCTTCTTTTTCTTCCTCTTCTTCTTCCTCTTCTTCTTCTTCCTCTTCTTCTACCTCTTCTAATTCTTCCTCCTCTTCTTCTTCCTCCTCTTCTTCTTCCTCCTCTTCTTCTTCTTCCTCTTATTCTTCTTCCTCCTTCTATTCTTCCTCCTCTTCTTCTTCCTCCTCTTCTTCTTACTCTTCTTCTTCTTCCTCCTCTTCTTCCTCCTCTTCTACTTCCTCCTCCTCTACTTCTTCCTCCTCCCCTTCTTCTTCCTCTTCTTCTTCTTCCTCTTCCTCCTCTTCGTATTCTTCTTCCTCCCCTTCTTATTCTTCCTCCTCTTCTTCTTTTTCTTCCTCTTCTTCCTCCTCTTCTTCTTCCTCCTCTTCTTCTTCCTCCTCTTCTTATTCTTCCTCCTCATCTTCTTCCTCCTCTTCGTATTCTTCTTCCTCCCCTTCTTATTCTTCTTCCTCCTCTTCTTCTTCCTCCTCTTCTTATTATTCATCTTCCTCTTCTTCTTCCTCCTTTTCTTCTTCTTCCTCTTCTTCTTCCTCTTCTTCTTCTTGCTCTTCTTCTTCCTCTTCTAATTCTTCCACCTCTTCTTCTATCTCCTCTTCTTCTTCCTCCTCTTCTTCTTCTTCCTCTTATTCTTCTTCCTCCTCTTCTTATTCTTCTTCCTCCTCTTCGTCTTCTTCCTCCTCTTCCTCCTCCTCTTCTTCTTCTTCCTCCTCCTCTTCTTCTTCCTCCTCTTCTTCTACTTCTTCCTCCTCTACTTCTTCTTCTTCCTCCTCTTCTTCATCTTCTTCCTCTTCTTCCTCCTCTTCTTCATCTTCTTCTTCTTCTTCCTCCTCTTCTTCTTCTTCTTCATCCTCTTCTTCTTCCTCCTCTTCTTCTTCTTCTTCTTCTTCCTCTTCTTCTTCCTCCTCTTCTTATTCTTCCTCCTCTTCTTCCTCCTCTTCATCTTCTTCTTCTTCCTCCTCCTCTTCTTCTTCCTCTTCTTCTTCCTCCTTCTTTTCTTCTTCTTCCTCCTCCTTTTCTTCTTGTTCCTCCTTTTCTTCCTCTTCTTCCTCCTCTTCTTCTTCCTCCTCTTCATATTCTTCTTCCTCCTCTTCTTATTCTTCCTCCTCTTCTTCTTCCTCCTCTTCTTCTTCCTCCTCTTATTCTTCTTCCTCCTCCTCTTCTTCTTCCTCCTCTTCTTCTTCCTCCTTCTCTTCTTCTTCTTCCTCCTCCTTTTCTTCTTCTTCCTCCTCCTCATCTTCTTCTTCTTCCTCCTCCTCTTCTTCTTCTTCCTCCTCTTCTTCTTTTTCCTCCTCTTCTTCTTCTTCCTATTCTTCTTTCTCCTCTTCTTCCTCCTCTTCTTCTTCCTCTTCTAATTCTTCCTCTTCTTCTTCCTCTTCTAATTCTTCCTCCACTTCTATTTCTTCCTCTTCTTCTTCTTCCTCTTCTTCTTCCTCCTCCTCTTTTTCTTCTTCCTCTTCTTCCTCCTCTTCTTATTCTTCCTCCGCTTCTTCTTCTTCCTCCTCCTCGTTTTCTTCTACTTCCTCCTCCTCCTCTTCTTCTTCTTTCTCCTCTTCTTTTTCCTCCTCTTCTTCTTCCTCTTCTTCTTCTTCCTCCTTTTCTTCTTCCTCCTCTTCTTCTTCCTCCTCATATTCTTCATCCTCTTCTTCTTCTTCGTATTCTAATTCCTCCTCTTCGTATTCTTCTTCCTCCCCTTCTTATTCTTCTTCCTCCTCTTCTTCTTCCTTCTCTTCTTATTCTTCTTCCTCTTCTTCTTCCTCTTCTTTTTCTTCCTCTTCTTCTTCCTCTTCTAATTCTTCCTCCTCTTCCTCTTCCTCCTCTTCTTCTTCCTCTTCTTCTTCTTCCTCTTCTTCTACCTCTTCTAATTCTTCCTCCTCTTCTTCTTCCTCCTCTTCTTCTACCTCCTCTTCTTCTTCTTCCTCTTATTCTTCTTCCTCCTTCTCTTCTTCCTCCTCTTCTTCTTCCTCCTCTTCTTCTTACTCTTCTTCTTCTTCCTCCTCTTCTTCCTCCTCTTCTACTTCCTCCTCCTCTACTTCTTCCTCCTCCCCTTCTTCCTCCTCTTCTTCTTCTTCTTCCTCTTCCTCCTCTTCGTATTCTTCTTCCTCCCCTTCTTATTCTTCCTCCTCTTCTTCTTTTTCTTCCTCTTCTTCTTCCTCCTCTTCTTCCTCCTCTTCTTCTTCCTCCTCTTCTTCTTCCTCCTCATCTTCTTCCTCCTCTTCGTATTCTTCTTCCTCACCTTCTTATTCTTCTTCCTCCTCTTCTTCTTCCTCCTCTTCTTATTCTTCATCTTCCTCTTCTTCTTCCTCCTTTTCTTCTTCTTCTTCCTCTTCTTCTTCCTCTTCTTCTTCCTCTTCTAATTCTTCCACCTCTTCTTCTTCCTCCTCTTCTTCTTCCTCCTCTTCTTCTTCTTCTTCCTCTTATTCTTCTTCCTCCTCTTCTTATTCTTCTTCCTCCTCTTCATCTTCTTCCTCCTCTTCCTCCTCCTCTTCTTCTTCCTCCTCCTCTTCTTCTGCCTCCTCTTCTTCTACTTCTTACTCCTCTTCTTCTTCTTCTTCCTCCTCTTCTTCATCTTCTTCTTCTTATTCCTCCTCTTCTTCTTCTTCTTCCTCCTCTTCTTCCTACTCCTCATCTTCTTTTTCTTCCTCTTCTTCTTCCTCCTCTTCTTATTCTTCCTCCTATTCTTCCTCCTATTCGTCTTCTTCTTCTTCCTCCTCCTCTTCTTCTTCCTCTTCTTCTTCCTCCTTCTTTTCTTCTTCTTCCTCCTCCTTTTCTTCTTCTTCCTCCTCTTCTTCTTCCTCTTGTTCCTCCTCTTCTTCTTCCTCCTCTTCGTCTTCTTCTTCCTCCTCTTCTTATTCTTCTTCCTCCTCTTCTTCTTCTTCCTCTTCTTCTTCCTCCTTCTCTTCTTCTTCCTCCTCATTTTCTTCTTCTTCCTCCTCTTCTTCTTCCTCTTCTTCTTCCTCCTCTTCTTCTTCCTCCTCTTCTTCTTCCTCCTCCTCTTCTTCTTCCTCTTCTTCTTCTTCCTCCTCTTCTTCTTCCTCCTCTTCATCTTCTTCCTCCTCTTATTCTTCTTCCTCCTCTTTTTTTCTTCCTCCTCTTCTTCTTCTTCCTGCTCATCTTTTTTCTCCTCTTCTTCTTCTTCCTCTTCTTATTCTTCTTCCTCCTCTTCGTATTCTTCTTCCTCCCCTTCTTATTCTTCTTCCTCCTTTTCTTCTTCTTCTTCCTCTTCTTCTTAATCTTCTTCTTTTTCCTCTACTTCTTCCTCTTCTAATTCTTCCTCCTCTTCTTCCTCCTCTTCTTCTTCCTCCTCTTCTTCTTCTTACATCTCATCTTCTTCTTCCTCCTCCTCTTCTTCTTCTTCCTCTTCTTCTTCTTCCTCCTCCTTTTCTTCTTCTTCTTCCTCCACTT
>NW_027362214.1:407500-420000 GCF_039654945.1 Dendrobates tinctorius
TTCTCTTCTTCTTCTTCCTCCTCATTTTCTTCTTCTTCCTCCTCTTCTTCTTCCTCTTCTTCTTCCTCCTCTTCTTCTTCCTCCTCTTCTTCTTCCTCCTCCTCTTCTTCTTCCTCTTCTTCTTCTTCCTCCTCTTCTTCTTCCTCCTCTTCATCTTCTTCCTCCTCTTATTCTTCTTCCTCCTCTTTTTTTCTTCCTCCTCTTCTTCTTCTTCCTCCTCGTCTTCTTTCTCCTCTTCTTCTTCTTCCTCTTCTTATTCTTCTTCCTGCTCTTCGTATTCTTCTTCCTCCCCTTCTTATTCTTCTTCCTCCTTTTCTTCTTCTTCTTCCTCTTCTTCTTAATCTTCTTTTTCCTCTACTTCTTCCTCTTCTAATTCTTCCTCCTCTTCTTCTTCCTCCTCTTCTTCTTCCTCCTCTTCTTCTTCTTACATCTCATCTTCTTCTTCCTCCTCCTCTTCTTCTTCCTCTTCTTCTTCTTCCTCCTCCTTTTCTTCTTCTTCTTCCTCCACTTCTTCTTCTTCTTCCTCCTCTTCTTCTTCTTCGTCCTCCTCTTCTTCCTCCTCTTCTTCTTCTTCCTCCTCCTTTTCTTCTTCTTCCTCTTCTTCTTAATCTTCTTCTTTTTCCTCTACTTCTTCCTCTTCTAATTCTTCCTCCTCTTCTTCTTCCTCCTCTTCTTTCTCCTCTTCTTCTTCTTACATCTCATCTTCTTCTTCCTCCTCCTCTTCTTCTTCCTCTTATTCTTCTTCCTCCTCCTTTTCTTCTTCTTCTTCCTCCACTTCTTCTTCTTCCTCCTCTTCTTCTTCTTCGTCCTCCTCTTCTTCTTCCTCCTCCTCTTCTTCTTCTTCTTCCTCCTCCTCTTCTTCTTCTTCTTCCTCTTCTTCTTCCTCTTCTAATTCTTCCTCCACTTCTAATTCTTCCTCTTTTTCTTCCTCCTCTTCTTGTTCCTCTTCTTCCTCCTCCTCTTTTTCTTCTTCCTCCTCTTCTTCTTCTTCTTCCTCCTTTTCTTATTCTTCCTCCGCTTCTTCTTCTTCCTCCTCCTCGTCTTCTTCTTCTTCCTCCTCCTCTTCTTCTTCTTCCTCCTCTTATTATTTTTCCTCCTCTTCTTCTTCTTCCTATTCTTCTTCCTCCTCTTCTTCCTCCTCTTCTTCTTCCTCTTCTAATTCTTCCTCTTCTTCTTCTTCTTCCTCTTCTAATTCTTCCTCCACTTCTAATTCTTCCTCTTCTTCTTCTTCTTCCTCTTCTTCTTCCTCCTCCTCTTTTTCTTCTTCCTCTTCTTCTTCCTCCTCTTCTTATTCTTCCTCCGCTTCTTCTTCTTCCTCCTCCTCGTCTTCTTCTTCTTCCTCCTCCTCCTCTTCTTCTTCTTCCTCGTCTTCTTTTTCCTCCTCTTCTTCTTCCTCTTCTTCTTCTTCCTCCTCTTCTTCTTCCTCCTCTTCTTCTTCCTCCTCATATTCTTCATCCTCTTCTTCCTCTTCGTATTCTTCTTCCTCCTCTTCGTATTCTTCTTCCTCCCCTTCTTATTCTTCTTCATCCTCTTCTTCTTCCTTCTCTTCTTATTCTTCTTCCTCTTCTTCCTCTTCTTCTTCTTCCTCTTCTTCTTCCTCTTCTAATTCTTCCTCCTCTTCTTCTTCCTCTTCTTCTTCTTCCTCTTCTTCTACCTCTTCTAATTCTTCCTCCTCTTCTTCTTCCTCCTCTTCTTCTTCCTCCTCTTCTTCTTACTCTTCTTCTTCTCCCTCCTCTTCTTCCTCCTCTTCTACTTCCTCCTCCCCTACTTCTTCCTCCTCCCCTTCTTCTTCCTCTTCTTCTTCTTCTTCCTCTTCCTCCTCTTCGTATTCTTCTTCCTCCCCTTCTTATTTTTCCTCCTCTTCTTCTTTTTCTTCCTCTTCTTCTTCCTCCTCTTCTTCTTCCTCCTCTTCTTCTTCCTTCTCTTCTTATTCTTCCTCCTCATCTTCTTCCTCCTCTTCATATTCTTCTTCCTCCCCTTCTTATTCTTCTTCCTCCTCTTCTTCTTCCTCCTCTTCTTATTATTCATCTTCCTCTTCTTATTCCTCCTTTTCTTCTTCTTCCTCTTCTTCTTCCTCTACTTCTTCCTCTTCTTCCTCTTCTAATTCTTCCACCTCTTCTTCTTCCTCCTCTTCTTCTTCCTCCTCTTCTTCTTCTTCCTCTTATTCTTCTTCCTCCTCTTCTTGTTCTTCTTCCTCCTCTTCGTCTTCTTCCTCCTCTTCCTCCTCTTCTTCTTCTTCCTCCTCCTCTTCTTCTTCCTCCTCTTCTTCTACTTCTTCCTCCTCTTCTTCTTCTACTTCTTCCTCCTCTTCTTCATCTTCTTCTTCTTCCTCCTCCTCTTCTTCTTCTTCTTCATCCTCTTCTTCTTCCTCCTCTTCTTCTTCTTCTTCCTCTTCTTCTTCCTCCTCTTCTTATTCTTCCTCCTCTTCTTCCTCCTCTTCGTCTTCTTCTTCTTCCTCCTCCTCTTCTTCTTCCTCTTCTTCTTCCTCCTTCTTTTCTTTTTTTCCTCCTCCTTTTCTTCTTCTTCCTCCTCTTCTTCTTCCTCTTCTTCCTCCTCTTCTTCTTCCTCCTCTTTGTCTTCTTCTTCCTCCTCTTCTTATTCTTCTTCCTCCTCCTCTTCTTCTTCTTCCTCTTCTTCTTCCTCCTTCTCTTATTCTTCCTCCTCCTCCTTTTCTTCTTCTTCCTCCTCTTCTTCTTCCTCTTCTTCTTCCTCCTCTTCTTCTTCCTCCTCTTCTTCTTCCTCCTCCTCTTCTTTTTCCTCTTCTTCTTCTTCCTCCTCTTCTTCTTCCTCCTCTTCTTCTTCTTCCTCCTCTTCTTCTTCCTCCTCTTCTTCTTCCTCCTCATATTCTTCATCCTCTTCTTCCTCTTCGTATTCTTCTTCCTCCTCTTCGTATTCTTCTTCCTCCCCTTCTTATTCTTCTTCATCCTCTTCTTCTTCCTTCTCTTCTTATTCTTCTTCCTCTTCTTCCTCTTCTTCTTCTTCCTCTTCTTCTTCCTCTTCTAATTCTTCCTCCTCTTCTTCTTCCTCTTCTTCTTCTTCCTCTTCTTCTACCTCTTCTAATTCTTCCTCCTCTTCTTCTTCCTCCTCTTCTTCTTCCTCCTCTTCTTCTTACTCTTCTTCTTCTCCCTCCTCTTCTTCCTCCTCTTCTACTTCCTCCTCCCCTACTTCTTCCTCCTCCCCTTCTTCTTCCTCTTCTTCTTCTTCTTCCTCTTCCTCCTCCTCTTCGTATTCTTCTTCCTCCCCTTCTTATTTTTCCTCCTCTTCTTCTTTTTCTTCCTCTTCTTCTTCCTCCTCTTCTTCTTCCTCCTCTTCTTCTTCCTTCTCTTCTTATTCTTCCTCCTCATCTTCTTCCTCCTCTTCATATTCTTCTTCCTCCCCTTCTTATTCTTCTTCCTCCTCTTCTTCTTCCTCCTCTTCTTATTATTCATCTTCCTCTTCTTATTCCTCCTTTTCTTCTTCTTCCTCTTCTTCTTCCTCTACTTCTTCCTCTTCTTCCTCTTCTAATTCTTCCACCTCTTCTTCTTCCTCCTCTTCTTCTTCCTCCTCTTCTTCTTCTTCCTCTTATTCTTCTTCCTCCTCTTCTTGTTCTTCTTCCTCCTCTTCGTCTTCTTCCTCCTCTTCCTCCTCTTCTTCTTCTTCCTCCTCCTCTTCTTCTTCCTCCTCTTCTTCTACTTCTTCCTCCTCTTCTTCTTCTACTTCTTCCTCCTCTTCTTCATCTTCTTCTTCTTCTTCCTCCTCTTCTTCTTCTTCTTCATCCTCTTCTTCTTCCTCCTCTTCTTCTTCTTCTTCCTCTTCTTCTTCCTCCTCTTCTTATTCTTCCTCCTCTTCTTCCTCCTCTTCGTCTTCTTCTTCTTCCTCCTCCTCTTCTTCTTCCTCTTCTTCTTCCTCCTTCTTTTCTTTTTTTTCCTCCTCCTTTTCTTCTTCTTCCTCCTCTTCTTCTTCCTCTTCTTCCTCCTCTTCTTCTTCCTCCTCTTTGTCTTCTTCTTCCTCCTCTTCTTATTCTTCTTCCTCCTCCTCTTCTTCTTCTTCCTCTTCTTCTTCCTCCTTCTCTTCTTCTTCTTCCTCCTCCTTTTCTTCTTCTTCCTCCTCTTCTTCTTCCTCTTCTTCTTCCTCCTCTTCTTCTTCCTCCTCTTCTTCTTCCTCCTCCTCTTCTTTTTCCTCTTCTTCTTCTTCCTCCTCTTCTTCTTCCTCCTCTTCATCTTCTTCCTCCTCTTATTCTTCTTCCTCCTCTTTTTTTCTTCCTCCTCTTTTTTTCTTCCTCTTCTTCTTCTTCCTCCTCGTCTTCTTCCTCCTCTTCTTCTTCCTCTTCTTATTCTTCTTCCTCCTCTTCGTATTCTTCTTCTTCCCCTTCTTATTCTTCTTCCTCCTCTTCTTCCTCCTCTTCTTCCTCCTCTTCTTCTTCTTCCTCCTCCTTTTCTTCTTCTTCTTTCTCTTCTTAATCTTCTTCTTTTTCCTCTACTTCTTACTCTTCTAATTCTTCCTCCTCTTCTTCTTCCTCCTCTTCTTCTTCCTCCTCTTCTTCTTCCTTCTCTTCTTCTTTTTCTTCTTCCTCCTCCTCTTCTTCTTCTTCCATCTCATCTTCTTCTTCCTCCTCCTCTTCTTCTTCCTCTTCTTCTTCCTCCTCCTTTTCTTCTTGTTCTTCCTCCACTTCTTCTTCTTCCTCCTCTTCTTCTTCTTCGTCCTCCTCTTCTTCTTCCTCCTCCTCTTCTTCTTCTTCTTCCTCCTCCTCTTCTTCTTCTTCTTCCTCTTCTTCTTCCTCTTCTAATTCTTCCTCCACTTCTAATTCTTCCTCTTCTTCTTCTTCCTCCTCTTCTTGTTCCTCTTCTTCCTCCTCTTCTTATTCTTCCTCCGCTTCTTCTTCTTCTTCCTCCTCTTCTTCTTCCTCCTCTTCTTCTTCCTCCTCCTCTTCTTCTTCCTCTTCTTCTTCTTCCTCCTCTTCTTCTTCCTCCTCTTCATCTTCTTCCTCCTCTTATTCTTCTTCCTCCTCTTTTTTTCTTCCTCCTCTTTTTTTCTTCCTCCTCTTCTTCTTCTTCCTCCTCGTCTTCTTCCTCCTCTTCTTCTTCTTCCTCTTCTTATTCTTCTTCCTCCTCTTCGTATTCTTCTTCCTCCCCTACTAATTCTTCTTCCTCCTCTTCTTCCTCCTCTTCTTCCTCTTCTTCTTCTTCCTCCTCCTCTTCTTCTTCTTCCATCTCATCTTCTTCTTCCTCCTCCTCTTCTTCTTCCTCTTCTTCTTCCTCCTCCTTTTCTTCTTGTTCTTCCTCCACTTCTTCTTCTTCCTCCTCTTCTTCTTCTTCGTCCTCCTCTTCTTCTTCCTCCTCCTCTTCTTCTTCTTCTTCCTCCTCCTCTTCTTCTTCTTCTTCTTCCTCTTCTTCTTCCTCTTCTAATTCTTCCTCCACTTCTAATTCTTCCTCTTCTTCTTCTTCCTCCTCTTCTTGTTCCTCTTCTTCCTCCTCTTCTTATTCTTCCTCCGCTTCTTCTTCTTCTTCCTCCTCTTCTTCTTCCTCCTCTTCTTCTTCCTCCTCCTCTTCTTCTTCCTCTTCTTCTTCTTCCTCCTCTTCTTCTTCCTCCTCTTCATCTTCTTCCTCCTCTTATTCTTCTTCCTCCTCTTTTTTTCTTCCTCCTCTTTTTTTCTTCCTCCTCTTCTTCTTCTTCCTCCTCGTCTTCTTCCTCCTCTTCTTCTTCCTCTTCTTATTCTTCTTCCTCCTCTTCGTATTCTTCTTCCTCCCCTTCTAATTCTTCTTCCTCCTCTTCTTCCTCCTCTTCTTCTTCTGCTTCCTCTTCTTAATCTTCTTCTTTTTCCTCTACTTCTTCCTCTTCTAATTCTTCCTCCTCTTCTTCTTCCTCCTCTTCTTCTTCCTCCTCCTCTTCTTCTTCTTCCTCCTCCTCTTCTTCTTCTTCTTCCTCTTCTTCTTCCTCTTCTTCTTCCTCTTCTAATTCTTCCTCCACTTCTAATTCTTCCTCTTCTTCTTCTTCCTCCTCTTCTTGTTGCTCTTCTTCCTCCTCCTCTTTTTCTTCTTCCTCCTCTTCTTCTTCTTCTTCCTCCTCTTCTTATTCTTCCTCCGCTTCTTCTTCTTCCTCCTCCTCGTCTTCTTCTTCCTCCTCCTCCTATTCTTCTTCCTCCTCTTCTTCTTTTTCCTCCTCTTCTTCTTCTTCCTATTCTTCTTCCTCTTCTTCTTCCTCCTCTTCTTCTTCCTCTTCTAATTCTTCCTCTTCTTCTTCCTCTTCTAATTCTTCCTCCACTTCTAATTCTTCTTCTTCTTCTTCCTCCTCCTCTTCTTCTTCCTCTTCTTCTTCCTCCTTCTTTTCTTCTTCTTCCTCCTCCTTTTCTTCTTCTTCCTCCTCTTCTTCTTCCTCCTCTTCGTCTTCTTCTTCCTCCTCTTCTTATTCTTCTTCCTCCTCTTCTTCTTCTTCCTCTTCTTCTTCCTCCATCTCTTCTTCTTATTCCTCCTCCTTTTCTTCTTCTTCCTCTTCTTCTTAATCTTCTTCTTTTTCCTCTACTTCTTCCTCTTCTAATTCTTCCTCCTCTTCTTCTTCCTCCTCTTCTTCTTCCTCCTCTTCTTCTTCTTAGATCTCATCTTCTTCTTCCTCCTCCTCTTCTTCCTCTTCTTCTTCTTCCTCCTCCTTTTCTTCTTCTTCTTCCTCCACTTCTTCTTCTTCCTCCTCTTCTTCTTCTTCGTCCTCCTCTTCTTCCTCCTCTTCTTCTTCTTCCTCCTCCTTTTCTTCTTCTTCCTCTTCTTCTTAATCTTCTTCTTTTTCCTATACTTCTTCCTCTTCTAATTCTTCCTCCTCTTCTTCTTCCTCCTCTTCTTCTTCCTCCTCTTCTTCTTCTTACATCTCATCTTCTTCTTCCTCCTCCTCTTCTTCTTCCTCTTATTCTTCTTCCTCCTCCTTTTCTTCTTCTTCCTCCACTTCTTCTTCTTCCTCCTCTTCTTCTTCTTCGTCCTCCTCTTCTTCTTCCTCCTCCTCTTCTTCTTCTTCTTCCTCCTCCTCTTCTTCTTCTTCTTCCTCTTCTTCTTCCTCTTCTAATTCTTCCTCCACTTCTAATTCTTCCTCTTCTTCTTCCTCCTCTTCTTGTTCCTCTTCTTCCTCCTCCTCTTTTTCTTCTTCCTCCTCTTCTTCTTCTTCTTCCTCCTCTTCTTATTCTTCCTCCGCTTCTTCTTCCTCCTCCTCGTCTTCTTCTTCTTCCTCCTCCTCTTCTTCTTCTTCCTCCTCTCCTTATTTTTCCTCCTCTTCTTCTTCTTCCTATTCTTCTTCCTCCTCTTCTTCTACTTCTTCCTCCTCTTCTTCTTCTTCTTCTTCCTCCTCTTCTTCATCTTCTTCTTCTTCTTCCTCCTCTTCTTCTTCTTCATCCTCTTCTTCTTCCTCCTCTTCTTCTTCTTCCTCTTCTTCTTCCTCCTCTTCTTATTCTTCCTCCTCTTCTTCCTCCTCTTCGTCTTCTTCTTCTTCCTCCTCCTCTTCTTCTTCCTCTTCTTCTTCCTCCTTCTTTTCTTTTTTTTCCTCCTCCTTTTCTTCTTCTTCCTCGTCTTCTTTTTCCTCCTCTTCTTCTTCCTCTTCTTCTTCCTCCTCTTCTTCTTCCTCCTCTTCTTCTTCCTCCTCATATTCTTCATCCTCTTCTTCCTCTTCGTATTCTTCTTCCTCCTCTTCGTATTCTTCTTCCTCCCCTTCTTCTTCTTCTTCTTCCTCTTCTTCTTCCTCTTCTAATTCTTCCTCCTCTTCTTCTTCTTCCTCTTCTTCTTCCTCTTCTTCTTCTTCCTCTTCTTCTACCTCTTCTAATTCTTCCTCCTCTTCTTCTTCCTCCTCTTCTTCTTCCTCCTCTTCTTCTTCTTCCTCTTATTCTTCTTCCTCCTTCTCTTCTTCCTCCTCTTCTTCTTCCTCCTCTTCTTCTTACTCTTCTTCTTCTCCCTCCTCTTCTTCCTCCTCTTCTACTTCCTCCTCCCCTACTTCTTCCTCCTCCCCTTCTTCTTCCTCTTCTTCTTCTTCTTCCTCTTCCTCCTCTTCGTATTCTTCTTCCTCCCCTTCTTATTCTTCCTCCTCTTCTTCTTTTTCTTCCTCTTCTTCTTCCTCCTCTTCTTCTTCCTCCTCTTCTTCTTCCTTCTCTTCTTATTCTTCCTCCTCATCTTCTTCCTCCTCTTCATATTCTTCTTCCTCCCCTTCTTATTCTTCTTCCTCCTCTTCTTTTCCCTCCTCTTCTTATTATTCATCTTCCTCTTCTTATTCCTCCTTTTCTTCTTCTTCCTCTTCTTCTTCCTCTACTTCTTCCTCTTCTTCCTCTTCTAATTCTTCCACCTCTTCTTCTTCCTCCTCTTCTTCTTCCTCCTCTTCTTCTTCTTCCTCTTATTCTTCTTCCTCCTCTTCTTGTTCTTCTTCCTCCTCTTCGTCTTCTTCCTCCTCTTCCTCCTCCTCTTCTTCTTCCTCCTCTTCTTCTTCCTCCTCTTCTTCTACTTCTTCCTCCTCTTCTTCTTCTTCTTCTTCCTCCTCTTCTTCATCTTCTTCTTCTTCCTCCTCTTCTTCTTCTTCTTCATCCTCTTCTTCTTCCTCCTCTTCTTCTTCTTCTTCCTCTTCTTCTTCCTCCTCTTCTTATTCTTCCTCCTCTTCTTCCTCCTCTTCGTCTTCTTCTTCTTCCTCCTCCTCTTCTTCTTCCTCTTCTTCTTCCTCCTTCTTTTCTTTTTTTTCCTCCTCCTTTTCTTCTTCTTCCTCCTCTTCTTCTTCCTCTTCTTCCTCCTCTTCTTCTTCCTCCTCTTCGTCTTCTTCTTCCTCCTCTTCTTCTACTTCTTCCTCCTCTTCTTCTTCTTCTTCTTCCTCCTCTTCTTCATCTTCTTCTTCTTCCTCCTCTTCTTCTTCTTCTTCATCCTCTTCTTCTTCCTCCTCTTCTTCTTCTTCTCCCTCTTCTTCTTCCTCCTCTTCTTATTCTTCCTCCTCTTCTTCCTCCTCTTCGTCTTCTTCTTCTTCCTCCTCCTCTTCTTCTTCCTCTTCTTCTTCCTCCTTCTTTTCTTTTTTTTCCTCCTCCTTTTCTTCTTCTTCCTCCTCTTCTTCTTCCTCTTCTTCCTCCTCTTCTTCTTCCTCCTCTTCGTCTTCTTCTTCCTCCTCTTCTTATTCTTCTTCCTCCTCCTCTTCTTCTTCTTCCTCTTCTTCTTCCTCCTTCTCTTCTTCTTCATCCTCCTCCTTTTCTTCTTCTATCTCCTCCTCTTCTTCTTCCTCTTCTTCTTCCTCTTCTTCTTCCTCCTCTTCTTCTTCCTCCTCTTCTTCTTCCTCCTCCTCTTCTTTTTCCTCTTCTTCTTCCTCCTCCTCTTCTTCTTCCTCCTCTTCATCTTCTTCCTCCTCTTATTCTTCTTCCTCCTCTTTTTTTCTTCCTCCTCTTTTTTTCTTCCTCCTCTTCTTCTTCCTCCTCGTCTTCTTCCTCCTCTTCTTCTTCCTCTTCTTATTCTTCTTCCTCCTCTTCGTATTCTTCTTCCTCCCCTTCTTATTCTTCTTCCTCCTCTTCTTCCTCCTCTTCTTCCTCCTCTTCTTCTTCTTCCTCCTCCTTTTCTTCTTCTTCTTTCTCTTCTTAATCTTCTTCTTTTTCCTCTACTTCTTACTCTTCTAATTCTTCCTCCTCTTCTTCTTCCTCCTCTTCTTCTTCCTCCTCTTCTTCTTCCTTCTCTTCTTCTTTTTCTTCTTCCTCCTCCTCTTCTTCTTCTTCCATCTCATCTTCTTCTTCCTCCTCCTCTTCTTCTTCCTCTTCTTCTTCCTCCTCCTTTTCTTCTTGTTCTTCCTCCACTTCTTCTTCTTCCTCCTCTTCTTCTTCTTCGTCCTCCTCTTCTTCTTCCTCCTCCTTTTCTTCTTCTTCTTCCTCCTCCTCTTCTTCTTCTTCTTCCTCTTCTTCTTCCTCTTCTAATTCTTCCTCCACTTCTAATTCTTCCTCTTCTTCTTCTTCCTCCTCTTCTTGTTCCTCTTCTTCCTCCTCTTCTTATTCTTCCTCCGCTTCTTCTTCTTCTTCCTCCTCTTCTTCTTCCTCCTCTTCTTCTTCCTCCTCCTCTTCTTCTTCCTCTTCTTCTTCTTCCTCCTCTTCTTCTTCCTCCTCTTCATCTTCTTCCTCCTCTTATTCTTCTTCCTCCTCTTTTTTTCTTCCTCCTCTTTTTTTCTTCCTCCTCTTCTTCTTCTTCCTCCTCGTCTTCTTCCTCCTCTTCTTCTTCTTCCTCTTCTTATTCTTCTTCCTCCTCTTCGTATTCTTCTTCCTCCCCTTCTAATTCTTCTTCCTCCTCTTCTTCCTCCTCTTCTTCCTCTTCTTCTTCTTCCTCCTCCTTTTCTTCTTCTTCTTCCTCTTCTTAATCTTCTTCTTTTTCCTCTACTTCTTCCTCTTCTAATTCTTCCTCCTCTTCTTCTTCCTCCTCTTCTTCTTCCTCCTCTTCTTCTTCTTCCTTCTCTTCTTCTTTTTCTTCTTCCTCCTCCTCTTCTTCTTCTTCCATCTCATCTTCTTCTTCCTCCTCCTCTTCTTCTTCCTCTTCTTCTTCTTCCTCCTCCTTTTCTTCTTCTTCTTCCTCCACTTCTTCTTCTTCTTCCTCCTCTTCTTCTTCTTCGTCCTCCTCTTCTTCTTCCTCCTCCTCTTCTTCTTCTTCCTCCTCCTCTTCTTCTTCTTCTTCCTCTTCTTCTTCCTCTTCTTCTTCCTCTTCTAATTCTTCCTCCACTTCTAATTCTTCCTCTTCTTCTTCTTCCTCCTCTTCTTGTTGCTCTTCTTCCTCCTCCTCTTTTTCTTCTTCCTCCTCTTCTTCTTCTTCCTCCTCTTCTTATTCTTCCTCCGCTTCTTCTTCTTCCTCCTCCTCGTCTTCTTCTTCCTCCTCCTCCTCTTCTTCTTCCTCCTCTTCTTCTTTTTCCTCCTCTTCTTCTTCTTCCTATTCTTCTTCCTCTTCTTCTTCCTCCTCTTCTTCTTCCTCTTCTAATTCTTCCTCTTCTTCTTCCTCTTCTAATTCTTCTTCCACTTCTAATTCTTCTTCTTCTTCTTCCTCCTCCTCTTCTTCTTCCTCTTCTTCTTCCTCCTTCTTTTCTTCTTCTTCCTCCTCCTTTTCTTCTTCTTCCTCCTCTTCTTCTTCCTCCTCTTCGTCTTCTTCTTCCTCCTCTTCTTATTCTTCTTCCTCCTCTTCTTCTTCTTCCTCTTCTTCTTCCTCCTTCTCTTCTTCTTCTTCCTCCTCCTTTTCTTCTTCTTCCTCCTCTTCTTCTTCCTCTTCTTCTTCCTCCTCTTCTTCTTCCTCCTCTTCTTCTTCCTCCTCCTCTTCTTCTTCCTCTTCTTCTTCCTCCTCTTCTTCTTCCTCCTCTTCTTCTTCCTCCTCCTCTTCTTCTTCCTCTTCTTCTTCTTCCTCCTCTTCTTCTTCCTCCTCTTCATCTTCTTCCTCCTCTTATTCTTCTTCCTCCTCTTTTTTTCTTCCTCCTCTTCTTCTTCCTCCTCGTCTTCTTTCTCCTCTTCTTCTTCTTCCTCTTCTTATTCTTCTTCCTCCTCTTCGTATTCTTCTTCCTCCCCTTCTTATTCTTCTTCCTCCTTTTCTTCTTCTTCTTCCTCTTCTTCTTAATCTTCTTCTTTTTCCTCTACTTCTTCCTCTTCTAATTCTTCCTCCTCTTCTTCTTCCTCCTCTTCTTCTTCCTCCTTTTCTTCTTCTTACATCTCATCTTCTTCTTCCTCCTCCTCTTCTTCTTCCTCTTCTTCTTCTTTCTCCTCCTTTTCTTCTTCTTCTTCCTCCACTTCTTCTTCTTCTTCCTCCTCTTCTTCTTCTTCGTCCTCCTCTTCTTCCTCCTCTTCTTCTTCCTCCTCCTTTTCTTCTTCTTCTTCCTCTTCTTCTTAATCTTCTTCTTTTTCCTCTACTTCTTCCTCTTCTAATTCTTCCTCCTCTTCTTCTTCCTCCTCTTCTTCTTCCTCCTCTTCTTCTTACATCTCATCTTCTTCTTCCTCCTCCTCTTCTTCTTCCTCTTATTCTTCTTCCTCCTCCTCTTCTTCTTCTTCTTCCTCCACTTCTTCTTCTTCCTCCTCTTCTTCTTCTTTGTCCTCCTCTTCTTCTTCCTCCTCCTCTTCTTTTTCTTCCTCCTCCTCTTCTTCTTCTTCCTCTTCTTCCTCTTCTATTTCTTCCTCCACTTCTAATTCTTCCTCTTCTTCTTCTTCCTCCTCTTCTTGTTCCTCTTCTTCCTCCTCCTCTTTTTCTTCTTCCTCCTCTTCTTCTTCTTCTTCCTCCTCTTCTTATTCTTCCTCCGCTTCGTCTTCTTCCTCCTCCTCGTCTTCTTCTTCTTCCTCCTCCTCTTCTTCTTCTTCCTCCTCTTCTTATTTTTCCTCCTCTTCTTCTTCTTCCTATTCTTCTTCCTCTTCTTCTTCCTCCTCTTCTTCTTCCTCTTCTAATTCTTCCTCTTCTTCTTCCTCTTCTAAATCTTCCTCCACTTCTAATTCTTCTTCTTCTTCCTCCTCCTCTTCTTCTTCCTCTTCTTCTTCCTCCTTCTTTTCTTCTTCTTCCTCCTCCTTTTCTTCTTCTTCCTCCTCTTCTTCT
>NW_027362214.1:425000-460000 GCF_039654945.1 Dendrobates tinctorius
CCTCTTCTTCTTCCTCTTATTCTTCTTCCTCCTCCTCTTCTTCTTCTTCTTCCTCCACTTCTTCTTCTTCCTCCTCTTCTTCTTCTTTGTCCTCCTCTTCTTCTTCCTCCTCCTCTTCTTTTTCTTCCTCCTCCTCTTCTTCTTCTTCCTCTTCTTCTTCCTCTTCTAATTCTTCCTCCACTTCTAATTCTTCCTCTTCTTCTTCTTCCTCCTCTTCTTGTTCCTCTTCTTCCTCCTCCTCTTTTTCTTCTTCCTCCTCTTCTTCTTCTTCTTCCTCCTCTTCTTATTCTTCCTCCGCTTCGTCTTCTTCCTCCTCCTCGTCTTCTTCTTCTTCCTCCTCCTCTTCTTCTTCTTCCTCCTCTTCTTATTTTTCCTCCTCTTCTTCTTCTTCCTATTCTTCTTCCTCTTCTTCTTCCTCCTCTTCTTCTTCCTCTTCTAATTCTTCCTCTTCTTCTTCCTCTTCTAATTCTTCCTCCACTTCTAATTCTTCTTCTTCTTCTTCCTCCTCCTCTTCTTCTTCCTCTTCTTCTTCCTCCTTCTTTTCTTCTTCTTCCTCCTCCTTTTCTTCTTCTTCCTCCTCTTCTTCTTCCTCCTCTTCGTCTTCTTCTTCCTCCTCTTCTTATTCTTCTTCCTCCTCTTCTTCTTCTTCCTCTTCTTCTTCCTCCTTCTCTTCTTCTTCTTCCTCCTCCTTTTCTTCTTCTTCTTCCTCTTCTTCTTAATCTTCTTCTTTTTCCTCTACTTCTTCCTATTCTAATTCTTCCTCCTCTTCTTCTTCCTCCTCTTCTTCTTCCTCCTCTTCTTCTTCTTACATCTCATCTTCTTCTTCCTCCTCCTCTTCTTCTTCCTCTTCTTCTTCTTCCTCCTCCTTTTCTTCTTCTTCTTCCTCCACTTCTTCTTCTTCCTCCTCTTCTTCTTCTTCTTCCTCCTCTTCTTCCTCCTCTTCTTCTTCTTCCTCCTCCTTTTCTTCTTCTTCCTCTTCTTCTTAATCTTCTTCTTTTTGCTCTACTTCTTCCTCTTCTAATTCTTCCTCCTCTTCTTCTTCCTCCTCTTCTTCTTCCTCCTCTTCTTCTTCTTACATCTCATCTTCTTCTTCCTCCTCCTCTTCTTCTTCCTCTTATTCTTCTTCCTCCTCCTTTTCTTCTTCTTCTTCCTCCACTTCTTCTTCTTCCTCCTCTTCTTCTTCTTCGTCCTCCTCTTCTTCTTCCTCCTCCTCTTCTTCTTCTTCTTCCTCCTCCTCTTCTTCTTCTTCTTCCTCTTCTTCTTCCTCTTCTAATTCTTCCTCCACTTCTAATTCTTCCTCTTCTTCTTCTTCTTCCTCCTCTTCTTGTTCCTCTTCTTCCTCCTCCTCTTTTTCTTCTTCCTCCTCTTCTTCTTCTTCTTCCTCCTCTTCTTATTCTTCCTCCGCTTCTTCTTCCTCCTCCTCGTCTTCTTCTTCTTCCTCCTCCTCTTCTTCTTCTTCCTCCTCTCCTTATTTTTCCTCCTCTTCTTCTTCTTCCTATTCTTCTTCCTCCTCTTCTTCTACTTCTTCCTCCTCTTCTTCTTCTTCTTCTTCCTCCTCTTCTTCATCTTCTTCTTCTTCTTCCTCCTCTTCTTCTTCTTCTTCATCCTCTTCTTCTTCCTCCTCTTCTTCTTCTTCCTCTTCTTCTTCCTCCTCTTCTTATTCTTCCTCCTCTTCTTCCTCCTCTTCGTCTTCTTCTTCTTCCTCCTCCTCTTCTTCTTCCTCTTCTTCTTCCTCCTTCTTTTCTTTTTTTTCCTCCTCCTTTTCTTCTTCTTCCTCGTCTTCTTTTTCCTCCTCTTCTTCTTCCTCTTCTTCTTCTTCCTCCTCTTCTTCTTCCTCCTCTTCTTCTTCCTCCTCATATTCTTCATCCTCTTCTTCCTCTTCGTATTCTTCTTCCTCCTCTTCGTATTCTTCTTCCTCCCCTTGTTATTCTTCTTCTTCCTCTTCTTCTTCCTCTTCTAATTCTTCCTCCTCTTCTTCTTCCTCCTCTTCTTCTTCCTCTTCTTCTTCTTCCTCTTCTTCTACCTCTTCTAATTCTTCCTCCTCTTCTTCTTCCTCCTCTTCTTCTTCCTCCTCTTCTTCTTCTTCCTCTTATTCTTCTTCCTCCTTCTCTTCTTCCTCCTCTTCTTCTTCCTCCTCTTCTTCTTACTCTTCTTCTTCTCCCTCCTCTTCTTCCTCCTCTTCTACTTCCTCCTCCCCTACTTCTTCCTCCTCCCCTTCTTCTTCCTCTTCTTCTTCTTCTTCCTCTTCCTCCTCTTCGTATTCTTCTTCCTCCCCTTCTTATTCTTCCTCCTCTTCTTCTTTTTCTTCCTCTTCTTCTTCCTCCTCTTCTTCTTCCTCCTCTTCTTCTTCCTTCTCTTCTTATTCTTCCTCCTCATCTTCTTCCTCCTCTTCATATTCTTCTTCCTCCCCTTCTTATTCTTCTTCCTCCTCTTCTTTTTCCTCCTCTTCTTATTATTCATCTTCCTCTTCTTATTCCTCCTTTTCTTCTTCTTCCTCTTCTTCTTCCTCTACTTCTTCCTCTTCTTCCTCTTCTAATTCTTCCACCTCTTCTTCTTCCTCCTCTTCTTCTTCCTCCTCTTCTTCTTCTTCCTCTTATTCTTCTTCCTCCTCTTCTTGTTCTTCTTCCTCCTCTTCGTCTTCTTCCTCCTCTTCCTCCTCCTCTTCTTCTTCTTCCTCCTCCTCTTCTTCTTCCTCCTCTTCTTCTACTTCTTCCTCCTCTTCTTCTTCTTCTTCTTCCTCCTCTTCTTCATCTTCTTCTTCTTCCTCCTCCTCTTCTTCTTCTTCTTCATCCTCTTCTTCTTCCTCCTCTTCTTCTTCTTCTTCCTCTTCTTCTTCCTCCTCTTCTTATTCTTCCTCCTCTTCTTCCTCCTCTTCGTCTTCTTCTTCTTCCTCCTCCTCTTCTTCTTCCTCTTCTTCTTCCTCCTTCTTTTCTTTTTTTTCCTCCTCCTTTTCTTCTTCTTCCTCCTCTTCTTCTTCCTCTTCTTCCTCCTCTTCTTCTTCCTCCTCTTCGTCTTCTTCTTCCTCCTCTTCTTATTCTTCTTCCTCCTCCTCTTCTTCTTCTTCCTCTTCTTCTTCCTCCTTCTCTTCTTCTTCTTCCTCCTCCTTTTCTTCTTCTATCTCCTCCTCTTCTTCTTCCTCTTCTTCTTCCTCCTCTTCTTCTTCCTCCTCTTCTTCTTCCTCCTCCTCTTCTTTTTCCTCTTCTTCTTCTTCCTCCTCTTCTTCTTCCTCCTCTTCATCTTCTTCCTCCTCTTATTCTTCTTCCTCCTCTTTTTTTCTTCCTCCTCTTTTTTTCTTCCTCCTCTTCTTCTTCCTCCTCGTCTTCTTCCTCCTCTTCTTCTTCCTCTTCTTATTCTTCTTCCTCCTCTTCGTATTCTTCTTCCTCCCCTTCTTATTCTTCTTCCTCCTCTTCTTCCTCCTCTTCTTCCTCCTCTTCTTCTTCTTCCTCCTCCTTTTCTTCTTCTTCTTTCTCTTCTTAATCTTCTTCTTTTTCCTCTACTTCTTACTCTTCTAATTCTTCCTCCTCTTCTTCTTCCTCCTCTTCTTCTTCCTCCTCTTCTTCTTCCTTCTCTTCTTCTTTTTCTTCTTCCTCCTCCTCTTCTTCTTCTTCCATCTCATCTTCTTCTTCCTCCTCCTCTTCTTCTTCCTCTTCTTCTTCCTCCTCCTTTTCTTCTTGTTCTTCCTCCACTTCTTCTTCTTCCTCCTCTTCTTCTTCTTCGTCCTCCTCTTCTTCTTCCTCCTCCTTTTCTTCTTCTACTTCCTCCTCCTCTTCTTCTTCTTCTTCCTCTTCTTCTTCCTCTTCTAATTCTTCCTCCACTTCTAATTCTTCCTCTTCTTCTTCTTCCTCCTCTTCTTGTTCCTCTTCTTCCTCCTCTTCTTATTCTTCCTCCGCTTCTTCTTCTTCTTCCTCCTCTTCTTCTTCCTCCTCTTCTTCTTCCTCCTCCTCTTCTTCTTCCTCTTCTTCTTCTTCCTCCTCTTCTTCTTCCTCCTCTTCATCTTCTTCCTCCTCTTATTCTTCTTCCTCCTCTTTTTTTCTTCCTCCTCTTTTTTTCTTCCTCCTCTTCTTCTTCTTCCTCCTCGTCTTCTTCCTCCTCTTCTTCTTCTTCCTCTTCTTATTCTTCTTCCTCCTCTTCGTATTCTTCTTACTCCCCTTCTAATTCTTCTTCCTCCTCTTCTTCCTCCTCTTCTTCCTCTTCTTCTTCTTCCTCCTCCTTTTCTTCTTCTTCTTCCTCTTCTTAATCTTCTTCTTTTTCCTCTACTTCTTCCTCTTCTAATTCTTCCTCCTCTTCTTCTTCCTCCTCTTCTTCTTCCTCCTCTTCTTCTTCTTCCTTCTCTTCTTCTTTTTCTTCTTCCTCCTCCTCTTCTTCTTCTTCCATCTCATCTTCTTCTTCCTCCTCCTCTTCTTCTTCCTCTTCTTCTTCTTCCTCCTCCTTTTCTTCTTCTTCTTCCTCCACTTCTTCTTCTTCCTCCTCTTCTTCTTCTTCGTCCTCCTCTTCTTCTTCCTCCTCCTCTTCTTCTTCTTCCTCCTCCTCTTCTTCTTCTTCTTCCTCTTCTTCTTCCTCTTCTAATTCTTCCTCCACTTCTAATTCTTCCTCTTCTTCTTCTTCCTCCTCTTCTTGTTGCTCTTCTTCCTCCTCCTCTTTTTCTTCTTCCTCCTCTTCTTCTTCTTCCTCCTCTTCTTATTCTTCCTCCGCTTCTTCTTCTTCCTCCTCCTCGTCTTCTTCTTCCTCCTCCTCCTCTTCTTCTTCCTCCTCTTCTTCTTTTTCCTCCTCTTCTTCTTCTTCCTATTCTTCTTCCTCTTCTTCTTCCTCCTCTTCTTCTTCCTCTTCTAATTCTTCCTCTTCTTCTTCCTCTTCTAATTCTTCCTCCACTTCTAATTCTTCTTCTTCTTCCTCCTCCTCTTCTTCTTCCTCTTCTTCTTCCTCCTTCTTTTCTTCTTCTTCCTCCTCCTTTTCTTCTTCTTCCTCCTCTTCTTCTTCCTCCTCTTCGTCTTCTTCTTCCTCCTCTTCTTATTCTTCTTCCTCCTCTTCTTCTTCTTCCTCTTCTTCTTCCTCCTTCTCTTCTTCTTCTTCCTCCTCCTTTTCTTCCTCTTCTTCCTCTTCTTCTTAATCTTCTTCTTTTTCCTCTACTTCTTCCTCTTCTAATTCTTCCTCCTCTTCTTCTTCCTCCTCTTCTTCTTCCTCCTTTTCTTCTTCTTACATCTCATCTTCTTCTTCCTCCTCCTCTTCTTCTTCCTCTTCTTCTTCTTCCTCCTCCTTTTCTTCTTCTTCTTCCTCCACTTCTTCTTCTTCTTCCTCCTCTTCTTCTTCTTCGTCCTCCTCTTCTTCCTCCTCTTCTTCTTCCTCCTCCTTTTCTTCTTCTTCTTCCTCTTCTTCTTAATCTTCTTTTTCCTCTACTTCTTCCTCTTCTAATTCTTCCTCCTCTTCTTCTTCCTCCTCTTCTTCTTCCTCCTCTTCTTCTTACATCTCATCTTCTTCTTCCTCCTCCTCTTCTTCTTCCTCTTATTCTTCTTCCTCCTCCTCTTCTTCTTCTTCTTCCTCCACTTCTTCTTCTTCCTCCTCTTCTTCTTCTTTGTCCTCCTCTTCTTCTTCCTCCTCCTCTTCTTTTTCTTCCTCCTCCTCTTCTTCTTCTTCCTCTTCTTCTTCCTCTTCTAATTCTTCCTCCACTTCTAATTCTTCCTCTTCTTCTTCTTCCTCCTCTTCTTGTTCCTCTTCTTCCTCCTCCTCTTTTTCTTCTTCCTCCTCTTCTTCTTCTTCTTCCTCCTCTTCTTATTCTTCCTCCACTTCGTCTTCTTCCTCCTCCTCGTCTTCTTCTTCTTCCTCCTCCTCTTCTTCTTCTTCCTCCTCTTCTTATTTTTCCTCCTCTTCTTCTTCTTCCTATTCTTCTTCCTCTTCTTCTTCCTCCTCTTCTTCTTCCTCTTCTAATTCTTCCTCTTCTTCTTCCTCTTCTAATTCTTCCTCCACTTCTAATTCTTCTTCTTCTTCTTCCTCCTCCTCTTCTTCTTCCTCTTCTTCTTCCTCCTTCTTTTCTTCTTCTTCCTCCTCCTTTTCTTCTTCTTCCTCCTCTTCTTCTTCCTCCTCTTCGTCTTCTTCTTCCTCCTCTTCTTATTCTTCTTCCTCCTCTTCTTCTTCTTCCTCTTCTTCTTCCTCCTTCTCTTCTTCTTCTTCCTCCTCCTTTTCTTCTTCTTCTTCCTCTTCTTCTTAATCTTCTTCTTTTTCCTCTACTTCTTCCTATTCTAATTCTTCCTCCTCTTCTTCTTCCTCCTCTTCTTCTTCCTCCTCTTCTTCTTCTTACATCTCATCTTCTTCTTCCTCCTCCTCTTCTTCTTCCTCTTCTTCTTCTTCCTCCTCCTTTTCTTCTTCTTCTTCCTCCACTTCTTCTTCTTCCTCCTCTTCTTCTTCTTCCTCCTCCTTTTCTTCTTCTTCCTCTTCTTCTTAATCTTCTTCTTTTTCCTCTACTTCTTCCTCTTCTAATTCTTCCTCCTCTTCTTCTTCCTCCTCTTCTTCTTCCTCCTCTTCTTCTTCTTACATCTCATCTTCTTCTTCCTCCTCCTCTTCTTCTTCCTCTTCTTCTTCTTCCTCCTCCTTTTCTTCTTCTTCTTCCTCCACTTCTTCTTCTTCTTCCTCCTCTTCTTCTTCTTCGTCCTCCTCTTCTTCCTCCTCTTCTTCTTCTTCCTCCTCCTTTTCTTCTTCTTCCTCTTCTTCTTAATCTTCTTCTTTTTCCTCTACTTCTTCCTCTTCTAATTCTTCCTCCTCTTCTTCTTCCTCCTCTTCTTCTTCCTCCTCTTCTTCTTCTTACATCTCATCTTCTTCTTCCTCCTCCTCTTCTTCTTCCTCTTATTCTTCTTCCTCCTCCTTTTCTTCTTCTTCTTCCTCCACTTCTTCTTCTTCCTCCTCTTCTTCTTCTTCGTCCTCCTCTTCTTCTTCCTCCTCCTCTTCTTCTTCTTCCTCCTCCTCTTCTTCTTCTTCTTCCTCTTCTTCTTCCTCTTCTAATTCTTCCTCCACTTCTAATTCTTCCTCTTCTTCTTCTTCTTCCTCCTCTTCTTGTTCCTCTTCTTCCTCCTCCTCTTTTTCTTCTTCCTCCTCTTCTTCTTCTTCTTCCTCCTCTTCTTATTCTTCCTCCGCTTCTTCTTCCTCCTCCTCGTCTTCTTCTTCTTCCTCCTCCTCTTCTTCTTCTTCCTCCTCTCCTTATTTTTCCTCCTCTTCTTCTTCTTCCTATTCTTCTTCCTCCTCTTCTTCTACTTCTTCCTCCTCTTCTTCTTCTTCTTCTTCCTCCTCTTCTTCATCTTCTTCTTCTTCTTCCTCCTCTTCTTCTTCTTCTTCATCCTCTTCTTCTTCCTCCTCTTCTTCTTCTTCCTCTTCTTCTTCCTCCTCTTCTTATTCTTCCTCCTCTTCTTCCTCCTCTTCGTCTTCTTCTTCTTCCTCCTCCTCTTCTTCTTCCTCTTCTTCTTCCTCCTTCTTTTCTTTTTTTTCCTCCTCCTTTTCTTCTTCTTCCTCGTCTTCTTTTTCCTCCTCTTCTTCTTCCTCTTCTTCTTCTTCCTCCTCTTCTTCTTCCTCCTCTTCTTCTTCCTCCTCATATTCTTCATCCTCTTCTTCCTCTTCGTATTCTTCTTCCTCCTCTTCGTATTCTTCTTCCTCCCCTTGTTATTCTTCTTCTTCCTCTTCTTCTTCCTCTTCTAATTCTTCCTCCTCTTCTTCTTCCTCCTCTTCTTCTTCCTCTTCTTCTTCTTCCTCTTCTTCTACCTCTTCTAATTCTTCCTCCTCTTCTTCTTCCTCCTCTTCTTCTTCCTCCTCTTCTTCTTCTTCCTCTTATTCTTCTTCCTCCTTCTCTTCTTCCTCCTCTTCTTCTTCCTCCTCTTCTTCTTACTCTTCTTCTTCTCCCTCCTCTTCTTCCTCCTCTTCTACTTCCTCCTCCCCTACTTCTTCCTCCTCCCCTTCTTCTTCCTCTTCTTCTTCTTCTTCCTCTTCCTCCTCTTCGTATTCTTCTTCCTCCCCTTCTTATTCTTCCTCCTCTTCTTCTTTTTCTTCCTCTTCTTCTTCCTCCTCTTCTTCTTCCTCCTCTTCTTCTTCCTTCTCTTCTTATTCTTCCTCCTCATCTTCTTCCTCCTCTTCATATTCTTCTTCCTCCCCTTCTTATTCTTCTTCCTCCTCTTCTTTTTCCTCCTCTTCTTATTATTCATCTTCCTCTTCTTATTCCTCCTTTTCTTCTTCTTCCTCTTCTTCTTCCTCTACTTCTTCCTCTTCTTCCTCTTCTAATTCTACCACCTCTTCTTCTTCCTCCTCTTCTTCTTCCTCCTCTTCTTCTTCTTCCTCTTATTCTTCTTCCTCCTCTTCTTGTTCTTCTTCCTCCTCTTCGTCTTCTTCCTCCTCTTCCTCCTCCTCTTCTTCTTCTTCCTCCTCCTCTTCTTCTTCCTCCTCTTCTTCTACTTCTTCCTCCTCTTCTTCTTCTTCTTCTTCCTCCTCTTCTTCATCTTCTTCTTCTTCCTCCTCCTCTTCTTCTTCTTCTTCATCCTCTTCTTCTTCCTCCTCTTCTTCTTCTTCTTCCTCTTCTTCTTCCTCCTCTTCTTATTCTTCCTCCTCTTCTTCCTCCTCTTCATCTTCTTCTTCTTCCTCCTCCTCTTCTTCTTCCTCTTCTTCTTCCTCCTTCTTTTCTTTTTTTTCCTCCTCCTTTTCTTCTTCTTCCTCCTCTTCTTCTTCCTCTTCTTCCTCCTCTTCTTCTTCCTCCTCTTCGTCTTCTTCTTCCTCCTCTTCTTATTCTTCTTCCTCCTCCTCTTCTTCTTCTTCCTCTTCTTCTTCCTCCTTCTCTTCTTCTTCTTCCTCCTCCTTTTCTTCTTCTATCTCCTCCTCTTCTTCTTCCTCTTCTTCTTCCTCCTCTTCTTCTTCCTCCTCTTCTTCTTCCTCCTCCTCTTCTTTTTCCTCTTCTTCTTCTTCCTCCTCTTCTTCTTCCTCCTCTTCATCTTCTTCCTCCTCTTATTCTTCTTCCTCCTCTTTTTTTCTTCCTCCTCTTTTTTTCTTCCTCCTCTTCTTCTTCCTCCTCGTCTTCTTCCTCCTCTTCTTCTTCCTCTTCTTATTCTTCTTCCTCCTCTTCGTATTCTTCTTCCTCCCCTTCTTATTCTTCTTCCTCCTCTTCTTCCTCCTCTTCTTCCTCCTCTTCTTCTTCTTCCTCCTCCTTTTCTTCTTCTTCTTTCTCTTCTTAATCTTCTTCTTTTTCCTCTACTTCTTACTCTTCTAATTCTTCCTCCTCTTCTTCTTCCTCCTCTTCTTCTTCCTCCTCTTCTTCTTCCTTCTCTTCTTCTTTTTCTTCTTCCTCCTCCTCTTCTTCTTCTTCCATCTCATCTTCTTCTTCCTCCTCCTCTTCTTCTTCCTCTTCTTCTTCCTCCTCCTTTTCTTCTTGTTCTTCCTCCACTTCTTCTTCTTCCTCCTCTTCTTCTTCTTCGTCCTCCTCTTCTTCTTCCTCCTCCTTTTCTTCTTCTACTTCCTCCTCCTCTTCTTCTTCTTCTTCCTCTTCTTCTTCCTCTTCTAATTCTTCCTCCACTTCTAATTCTTCCTCTTCTTCTTCTTCCTCCTCTTCTTGTTCCTCTTCTTCCTCCTCTTCTTATTCTTCCTCCGCTTCTTCTTCTTCTTCCTCCTCTTCTTCTTCCTCCTCTTCTTCTTCCTCCTCCTCTTCTTCTTCCTCTTCTTCTTCTTCCTCCTCTTCTTCTTCCTCCTCTTCATCTTCTTCCTCCTCTTATTCTTCTTCCTCCTCTTTTTTTCTTCCTCCTCTTTTTTTCTTCCTCCTCTTCTTCTTCTTCCTCCTCGTCTTCTTCCTCCTCTTCTTCTTCTTCCTCTTCTTATTCTTCTTCCTCCTCTTCGTATTCTTCTTACTCCCCTTCTAATTCTTCTTCCTCCTCTTCTTCCTCCTCTTCTTCCTCTTCTTCTTCTTCCTCCTCCTTTTCTTCTTCTTCTTCCTCTTCTTAATCTTCTTCTTTTTCCTCTACTTCTTCCTCTTCTAATTCTTCCTCCTCTTCTTCTTCCTCCTCTTCTTCTTCCTCCTCTTCTTCTTCTTCCTTCTCTTCTTCTTTTTCTTCTTCCTCCTCCTCTTCTTCTTCTTCCATCTCATCTTCTTCTTCCTCCTCCTCTTCTTCTTCCTCTTCTTCTTCTTCCTCCTCCTTTTCTTCTTCTTCTTCCTCCACTTCTTCTTCTTCTTCCTCCTCTTCTTCTTCTTCGTCCTCCTCTTCTTCTTCCTCCTCCTCTTCTTCTTCTTCCTCCTCCTCTTCTTCTTCTTCTTCCTCTTCTTCTTCCTCTTCTTCTTCCTCTTCTAATTCTTCCTCCACTTCTAATTCTTCCTCTTCTTCTTCTTCCTCCTCTTCTTGTTGCTCTTCTTCCTCCTCCTCTTTTTCTTCTTCCTCCTCTTCTTCTTCTTCCTCCTCTTCTTATTCTTCCTCCGCTTCTTCTTCTTCCTCCTCCTCGTCTTCTTCTTCCTCCTCCTCCTCTTCTTCTTCCTCCTCTTCTTCTTTTTCCTCCTCTTCTTCTTCTTCCTATTCTTCTTCCTCTTCTTCTTCCTCCTCTTCTTCTTCCTCTTCTAATTCTTCCTCTTCTTCTTCCTCTTCTAATTCTTCCTCCACTTCTAATTCTTCTTCTTCTTCCTCCTCCTCTTCTTCTTCCTCTTCTTCTTCCTCCTTCTTTTCTTCTTCTTCCTCCTCCTTTTCTTCTTCTTCCTCCTCTTCTTCTTCCTCCTCTTCGTCTTCTTCTTCCTCCTCTTCTTATTCTTCTTCCTCCTCTTCTTCTTCTTCCTCTTCTTCTTCCTCCTTCTCTTCTTCTTCTTCCTCCTCCTTTTCTTCTTCTTCTTCCTCTTCTTCTTAATCTTCTTCTTTTTCCTCTACTTCTTCCTATTCTAATTCTTCCTCCTCTTCTTCTTCCTCCTCTTCTTCTTCCTCCTCTTCTTCTTCTTACATCTCATCTTCTTCTTCCTCCTCCTCTTCTTCTATCTCTTCTTCTTCTTCCTCCTCCTTTTCTTCTTCTTCTTCCTCCACTTCTTCTTCTTCCTCCTCTTCTTCTTCTTCGTCCTCCTCTTCTTCCTCCTCTTCTTCTTCTTCCTCCTCCTTTTCTTCTTCTTCCTCTTCTTCTTAATCTTCTTCTTTTTCCTCTACTTCTTCCTCTTCTAATTCTTCCTCCTCTTCTTCTTCCTCCTCTTATTCTTCTTACATCTCATCTTCTTCTTCCTCCTCCTCTTCTTCTTCCTCTTATTCTTCTTCCTCCTTTTCTTCTTCTTCTTCCTCCACTTCTTCTTCTTCCTCCTCTTCTTCTTCTTCGTCCTCCTCTTCTTCTTCCTCCTCCTCTTCTTCTTCTTCTTCCTCCTCCTCTTCTTCTTCTTCTTCCTCTTCTTCTTCCTCTTCTAATTCTTCCTCCACTTCTAATTCTTCCTCTTCTTCTTCTTCTTCCTCCTCTTCTTGTTCCTCTTCTTCCTCCTCCTCTTTTTCTTCTTCCTCCTCTTCTTCTTCTTCTTCCTCCTCTTCTTATTCTTCCTCCGCTTCTTCTTCCTCCTCCTCATCTTCTTCTTCTTCCTCCTCCTCTTCTTCTTCTTCCTCCTCTCCTTATTTTTCCTCCTCTTCTTCTTCTTCCTATTCTTCTTCCTCCTCTTCTTCTACTTCTTCCTCCTCTTCTTCTTCTTCTTCTTCCTCCTCTTCTTCATCTTCTTCTTCTTCTTCCTCCTCTTCTTCTTCTTCTTCATCCTCTTCTTCTTCCTCCTCTTCTTCTTCTTCCTCTTCTTCTTCCTCCTCTTCTTATTCTTCCTCCTCTTCTTCCTCCTCTTCGTCTTCTTCTTCTTCCTCCTCCTCTTCTTCTTCCTCTTCTTCTTCCTCCTTCTTTTCTTTTTTTTCCTCCTCCTTTTCTTCTTCTTCCTCGTCTTCTTTTTCCTCCTCTTCTTCTTCCTCTTCTTCTTCTTCCTCCTCTTCTTCTTCCTCCTCTTCTTCTTCCTCCTCATATTCTTCATCCTCTTCTTCCTCTTCGTATTCTTCTTCCTCCTCTTCGTATTCTTCTTCCTCCCCTTCTTATTCTTCTTCTTCCTCTTCTTCTTCCTCTTCTAATTCTTCCTCCTCTTCTTCTTCCTCCTCTTCTTCTTCCTCTTCTTCTTCTTCCTCTTCTTCTACCTCTTCTAATTCTTCCTCCTCTTCTTCTTCCTCCTCTTCTTCTTCCTCCTCTTCTTCTTCTTCCTCTTATTCTTCTTCCTCCTTCTCTTCTTCCTCCTCTTCTTCTTCCTCCTCTTCTTCTTACTCTTCTTCTTCTCCCTCCTCTTCTTCCTCCTCTTCTACTTCCTCCTCCCCTACTTCTTCCTCCTCCCCTTCTTCTTCCTCTTCTTCTTCTTCTTCCTCTTCCTCCTCTTCGTATTCTTCTTCCTCCCCTTCTTATTCTTCCTCCTCTTCTTCTTTTTCTTCCTCTTCTTCTTCCTCCTCTTCTTCTTCCTCCTCTTCTTCTTCCTTCTCTTCTTATTCTTCCTCCTCATCTTCTTCCTCCTCTTCATATTCTTCTTCCTCCCCTTCTTATTCTTCTTCCTCCTCTTCTTTTTCCTCCTCTTCTTATTATTCATCTTCCTCTTCTTATTCCTCCTTTTCTTCTTCTTCCTCTTCTTCTTCCTCTACTTCTTCCTCTTCTTCCTCTTCTAATTCTTCCACCTCTTCTTCTTCCTCCTCTTCTTCTTCCTCCTCTTCTTCTTCTTCCTCTTATTCTTCTTCCTCCTCTTCTTGTTCTTCTTCCTCCTCTTCGTCTTCTTCCTCCTCTTCCTCCTCCTCTTCTTATTCTTCCTCCTCCTCTTCTTCTTCCTCCTCTTCTTCTACTTCTTCCTCCTCTTCTTCTTCTTCTTCTTCCTCCTCTTCTTCATCTTCTTCTTCTTCCTCCTCCTCTTCTTCTTCTTCTTCATCCTCTTCTTCTTCCTCCTCTTCTTCTTCTTCTTCCTCTTCTTCTTCCTCCTCTTCTTATTCTTCCTCCTCTTCTTCCTCCTCTTCGTCTTCTTCTTCTTCCTCCTCCTCTTCTTCTTCCTCTTCTTCTTCCTCCTTCTTTTCTTTTTTTTCCACCTCCTTTTCTTCTTCTTCCTCCTCTTCTTCTTCCTCTTCTTCCTCCTCTTCTTCTTCCTCCTCTTCGTCTTCTTCTTCCTCCTCTTCTTATTCTTCTTCCTCCTCCTCTTCTTCTTCCTCTTCTTCTTCCTCCTTCTCTTCTTCTTCTTCCTCCTCCTTTTCTTCTTCTTCCTCCTCCTCTTCTTCTTCCTCTTCTTCTTCCTCCTCTTCTTCTTCCTCCTCTTCTTCTTCCTCCTCCTCTTCTTTTTCCTCTTCTTCTTCTTCCTCCTCTTCTTCTTCCTCCTCTTCATCTTCTTCCTCCTCTTTTTTTCTTCCTCCTCTTTTTTTCTTCCTCCTCTTTTTTTCTTCCTCCTCTTCTTCTTCCTCCTCGTCTTCTTCCTCCTCTTCTTCTTCCTCTTCTTATTCTTCTTCCTCCTCTTCGTATTCTTCTTCCTCCCCTTCTTATTCTTCTTCCTCCTCTTCTTCCTCCTCTTCTTCCTCCTCTTCTTCTTCTTCCTCCTCCTTTTCTTCTTCTTCTTTCTCTTCTTAATCTTCTTCTTTTTCCTCTACTTCTTACTCTTCTAATTCTTCCTCCTCTTCTTCTTCCTCCTCTTCTTCTTCCTCCTCTTCTTCTTCCTTCTCTTCTTCTTTTTCTTCTTCCTCCTCCTCTTCTTCTTCTTCCATCTCATCTTCTTCTTCCTCCTCCTCTTCTTCTTCCTCTTCTTCTTCCTCCTCCTTTTCTTCTTGTTCTTCCTCCACTTCTTCTTCTTCCTCCTCTTCTTCTTCTTCGTCCTCCTCTTCTTCTTCCTCCTCCTTTTCTTCTTCTACTTCCTCCTCCTCTTCTTCTTCTTCTTCCTCTTCTTCTTCCTCTTCTAATTCTTCCTCCACTTCTAATTCTTCCTCTTCTTCTTCTTCCTCCTCTTCTTGTTCCTCTTCTTCCTCCTCTTCTTATTCTTCCTCCGCTTCTTCTTCTTCTTCCTCCTCTTCTTCTTCCTCCTCTTCTTCTTCCTCCTCCTCTTCTTCTTCCTCTTCTTCTTCCTCCTCTTCTTCTTCCTCCTCTTCATCTTCTTCCTCCTCTTATTCTTCTTCCTCCTCTTTTTTTCTTCCTCCTCTTTTTTTCTTCCTCCTCTTCTTCTTCTTCCTCCTCGTCTTCTTCCTCCTCTTCTTCTTCTTCCTCTTCTTATTCTTCTTCCTCCTCTTCGTATTCTTCTTACTCCCCTTCTAATTCTTCTTCCTCCTCTTCTTCCTCCTCTTCTTCCTCTTCTTCTTCTTCCTCCTCCTTTTCTTCTTCTTCTTCCTCTTCTTAATCTTCTTCTTTTTCCTCTACTTCTTCCTCTTCTAATTCTTCCTCCTCTTCTTCTTCCTCCTCTTCTTCTTCCTCCTCTTCTTCTTCTTCCTTCTCTTCTTCTTTTTCTTCTTCCTCCTCCTCTTCTTCTTCTTCCATCTCATCTTCTTCTTCCTCCTCCTCTTCTTCTTCCTCTTCTTCTTCTTCCTCCTCCTTTTCTTTTTCTTCTTCCTCCACTTCTTCTTCTTCTTCCTCCTCTTCTTCTTCTTCGTCCTCCTCTTCTTCTTCCTCCTCCTCTTCTTCTTCTTCCTCCTCCTCTTCTTCTTCTTCTTCCTCTTCTTCTTCCTCTTCTTCTTCCTCTTCTAATTCTTCCTCCACTTCTAATTCTTCCTCTTCTTCTTCTTCCTCCTCTTCTTGTTGCTCTTCTTCCTCCTCCTCTTTTTCTTCTTCCTCCTCTTCTTCTTCTTCCTCCTCTTCTTATTCTTCCTCCGCTTCTTCTTCTTCCTCCTCCTCGTCTTCTTCTTCCTCCTCCTCCTCTTCTTCTTCCTCCTCTTCTTCTTTTTCCTCCTCTTCTTCTTCTTCCTATTCTTCTTCCTCTTCTTCTTCCTCCTCTTCTTCTTCCTCTTCTAATTCTTCCTCTTCTTCTTCCTCTTCTAATTCTTCCTCCACTTCTAATTCTTCTTCTTCTTCCTCCTCCTCTTCTTCTTCCTCTTCTTCTTCCTCCTTCTTTTCTTCTTCTTCCTCCTCCTTTTCTTCTTCTTCCTCCTCTTCTTCTTCCTCCTCTTCGTCTTCTTCTTCCTCCTCTTCTTATTCTTCTTCCTCCTCTTCTTCTTCTTCCTCTTCTTCTTCCTCCTCTTCTTCTTCCTCCTCTTCTTCTTCCTCCTCCTCTTCTTCTTCCTCTTCTTCTTCCTCCTCTTCTTCTTCCTCCTCTTCTTCTTCCTCCTCCTCTTCTTCTTCCTCTTCTTCTTCTTCCTCCTCTTCTTCTTCCTCCTCTTCATCTTCTTCCTCCTCTTATTCTTCTTCCTCCTCTTTTTTTCTTCCTCCTCTTCTTCTTCTTCCTCCTCGTCTTCTTTCTCCTCTTCTTCTTCTTCCTCTTCTTATTCTTCTTCCTCCTCTTCGTATTCTTCTTCCTCCCCTTCTTATTCTTCTTCCTCCTTTTCTTCTTCTTCTTCCTCTTCTTCTTTATCTTCTTCTTTTTCCTCTACTTCTTCCTCTTCCAATTCTTCCTCCTCTTCTTCTTCCTCCTCTTCTTCTTCCTCCTTTTCTTCTTCTTACATCTCATCTTCTTCTTCCTCCTCCTCTTCTTCTTCCTCTTCTTCTTCTTCCTCCTCCTTTTCTTCTTCTTCTTCCTCCACTTCTTCTTCTTCTTCTTCCTCCTCTTCTTCTTCTTCGTCCTCCTCTTCTTCCTCCTCTTCTTCTTCCTCCTCCTTTTCTTCTTCTTCTTCCTCTTCTTCTTAATCTTCTTCTTTTTCCTCTACTTCTTCCTCTTCTAATTCTTCCTCCTCTTCTTCTTCCTCCTCTTCTTCTTCCTCCTTTTCTTCTTCTTACATCTCATCTTCTTCTTCCTCCTCCTCTTCTTCTTCCTCTGCTTCTTCTTCCTCCTCCTTTTCTTCTTCTTCTTCCTCCACTTCTTCTTCTTCTTCCTCCTCTTCTTCTTCTTCGTCCTCCTCTTCTTCCTCCTCTTCTACTTCCTCCTCCTTTTCTTCTTCTTCTTCCTCTTCTTCTTAATCTTCTTCTTTTTCCTCTACTTCTTCCTCTTCTAATTCTTCCTCCTCTTCTTCTTCCTCCTCTTCTTCTTCCTCCTCTTCTTCTTACATCTCATCTTCTTCTTCCTCCTCCTCTTCTTCTTCCTCTTATTCTTCTTCCTCCTCTTCTTCTTCTTCGTCCTCCTCTTCTTCTTCCTCCTCCTCTTCTTTTTCTTCCTCCTCCTCTTCTTCTTCTTCCTCTTCTTCTTCCTCTTCTAATTCTTCCTCCACTTCTAATTCTTCCTCTTCTTCTTCTTCCTCCTCTTCTTGTTCCTCTTCTTCCTCCTCCTCTTTTTCTTCTTCCTCCTCTTCTTCTTCTTCTTCCTCCTCTTCTTATTCTTCCTCCGCTTCGTCTTCTTCCTCCTCCTCGTCTTCTTCTTCTTCCTCCTCCTCTTCTTCTTCTTCCTCCTCTTCTTATTTTTCCTCCTCTTCTTCTTCTTCCTATTCTTCTTCCTCCTCTTCTTCCTCCTCTTCTTCTTCCTCTTCTAATTCTTCCTCTTCTTCTTCTTCTTCCTCTTCTAATTCTTCCTCCACTTCTAATTCTTCCTCTTCTTCTTCTTCCTCTTCTTCTTCCTCCTCCTCTTTTTCTTCTTCCTCTTCTTCTTCCTCCTCTTCTTATTCTTCCTCCGCTTCTTCTTCTTCCTCCTCCTCGTCTTCTTCTTCTTCCTCCTCCTCCTCTTCTTCTTCTTCCTCGTCTTCTTTTTCCTCCTCTTCTTCTTCCTCTTCTTCTTCTTCCTCCTCTTCTTCTTCCTGCTCTTCTTCTTCCTCCTCTTCTTCTTCCTCCTCATATTCTTCATCCTCTTCTTCCTCTTCGTATTCTTCTTCCTCCTCTTCGTATTCTTCTTCCTCCCCTTCTTATTCTTCTTCATCCTCTTCTTCTTCCTTCTCTTCTTATTCTTCTTCCTCTTCTTCCTCTTCTTCTTCTTCCTCTTCTTCTTCCTCTTCTAATTCTTCCTCCTCTTCTTCTTCCTCCTCTTCTTCTTCCTCTTCTTCTTCTTCCTCTTCTTCTACCTCTTCTAATTCTTCCTCCTCTTCTTCTTCCTCCTCTTCTTCTTCCTCCTCTTCTTCTTCTTCCTCTTATTCTTCTTCCTCCTTCTCTTCTTCCTCCTCTTCTTCTTCCTCCTCTTCTTCTTACTCTTCTTCTTCTCCCACCTCTTCTTCCTCCTCTTCTACTTCCTCCTCCCCTACTTCTTCCTCCTCCCCTTCTTCTTCCTCTTCTTCTTCTTCTTCCTCTTCCTCCTCTTCGTATTCTTCTTCCTCCCCTTCTTATTCTTCCTCCTCTTCTTCTTTTTCTTCCTCTTCTTCTTCCTCCTCTTCTTCTTCCTCCTCTTCTTCTTCCTTCTCTTCTTATTCTTCCTCCTGATCTTCTTCCTCCTCTTCGTATTCTTCTTCCTCCCCTTCTTATTCTTCATCCTCCTCTTCTTCTTCCTCCTCTTCTTATTATTCATCTTCCTCTTCTTATTCCTCCTTTTCTTCTTCCTCTTCTTCTTCCTCTACTTCTTCCTCTTCTTCCTCTTCTAATTCTTCCACCTCTTCTTCTTCCTCCTCTTCTTCTTCCTCCTCTTCTTCTTCTTCCTCTTATTCTTCTTCCTCCTCTTCTTGTTCTTCTTCCTCCTCTTCGTCTTCTTCCTCCTCTTCCTCCTCCTCTTCTTCTTCTTCCTCCTCCTCTTCTTCTTCCTCCTCTTCTTCTACTTCTTCCTCCTCTTCTTCTTCTTCTTCTTCCTCCTCTTCTTCATCTTCTTCTTCTTCTTCCTCCTCCTCTTCTTCTTCTTCATCCTCTTCTTCTTCCTCCTCTTCTTCTTCTTCCTCTTCTTCTTCCTCCTCTTCTTATTCTTCCTCCTCTTCTTCCTCCTCTTCGTCTTCTTCTTCTTCCTCCTCCTCTTCTTCTTCCTCTTCTTCTTCCCCTTCTTTTCTTTTTCTTCCTCCTCCTTTTCTTCTTCTTCCTCCTCTTCTTCTTCCTCTTCTTCCTCCTCTTCTTCTTCCTCCTCTTCGTCTTCTTCTTCCTCCTCTTCTTATTCTTCTTCCTCCTCCTCTTCTTCTTCTTCCTCTTCTTCCTCCTTCTCTTCTTCTTCTTCCTCCTCCTTTTCTTCTTCTTCCTCCTCTTCTTCTTCCTCTTCTTCTTCCTCCTCTTCTTCTTCCTCCTCTTCTTCTTCCTCCTCCTCTTCTTTTTCCTCTTCTTCTTCTTCCTCCTCTTCTTCTTCCTCCTCTTCATCTTCTTCCTCCTCTTATTCTTCTTCCTCCTCTTTTTTTCTTCCTCCTCTTTTTTCTTCCTCCTCTTCTTCTTCCTCCTCGTCTTCTTCCTCCTCTTCTTCTTCCTCTTCTTATTCTTCTTCCTCCTCTTCGTATTCTTCTTCCTCCCCTTCTTATTCTTCTTCCTCCTCTTCTTCCTCCTCTTCTTCCTCCTCTTCTTCTTCTTCCTCCTCCTTTTCTTCTTCTTCTTTCTCTTCTTAATCTTCTTCTTTTTCCTCTACTTCTTCCTCTTCTAATTCTTCCTCCTCTTCTTCTTCCTCCTCTTCTTCTTCCTCCTCTTCTTCTTCCTTATCTTCTTCTTTTTCTTCTTCCTCCTCCTCTTCTTCTTCTTCCATCTCATCTTCTTCTTCCTCCTCCTCTTCTTCTTCCTCTTCTTCTTCCTCCTCCTTTTCTTCTTGTTCTTCCTCCACTTCTTGTTCTTCCTCCTCTTCTTCTTCTTCGTCCTCCTCTTCTTCTTCCTCCTCCTCTTCTTCTTCTTCTTCCTCCTCCTCTTCTTCTTCTTCTTCCTCTTCTTCCTCTTCTAATTCTTCCTCCACTTCTAATTCTTCCTCTTCTTCTTCCTCCTCTTCTTGTTCCTCTTCTTCCTCCTCTTCTTATTCTTCCTCCGCTTCTTCTTCTTCCTCCTCCTCGTCTTCTTCTTCTTCCTCCTCTTCCTCTTCTTCTTCTTCCTAATCTTCTTCTTTTTCCTCCTCTTCTTCTTCTTCCTATTCTTCTTCCTCTTCTTCTTCTTCCTCTTATTCTTCTTCCTCCTCTTCTTATTCTTCTTCCTCCTCTTCATCTTCTTCCTCCTCTTCCTCCTCCTCTTCTTCTTCTTCCTCCTCCTCTTCTTCTGCCTCCTCTTCTTCTACTTCTTACTCCTCTTCTTCTTCTTCTTCCTCCTCTTCTTCATCTTCTTCTTCTTATTCCTCCTCTTCTTCTTCTTCTTCCTCCTCTTCTTCCTACTCCTCATCTTCTTTTTCTTCCTCTTCTTCTTCCTCCTCTTCTTATTCTTCCTCCTCTTCTTCCTCCTATTCGTCTTCTTCTTCTTCCTCCTCCTCTTCTTCTTCCTCTTCTTCTTCCTCCTTCTTTTCTTCTTCTTCCTCCTCCTTTTCTTCTTCTTCCTCCTCTTCTTCTTCCTCTTCTTCTTCCTCCTTCTTTTCTTCTTCTTCCTCCTCCTCTTCTTCTTCTTCCTCTTCTTCTTCCTCCTTCTCTTATTCTTCTTCCTCCTCATTTTCTTCTTCTTCCTCCTCTTCTTCTTCCTCTTCTTCTTCCTCCTCTTCTTCTTCCTCCTCTTCTTCTTCCTCCTCCTCTTCTTCTTCCTCTTCTTCTTCTTCCTCCTCTTCTTCTTCCTCCTCTTCATCTTCTTCCTCCTCTTATTCTTCTTCCTCCTCTTTTTTTCTTCCTCCTCTTCTTCTTCTTCCTCCTCGTCTTCTTTCTCCTCTTCTTCTTCTTCCTCTTCTTATTCTTCTTCCTCCTCTTCGTATTCTTCTTCCTCCCCTTCTTATTCTTCTTCCTCCTTTTCTTCTTCTTCTTCCTCTTCTTCTTAATCTTCTTCTTTTTCCTCTACTTCTATCTCTTCTAATTCTTCCTCCTCTTCTTCTTCCTCCTCTTCTTCTTCCTCCTCTTCTTCTTCTTACATCTCATCTTCTTCTTCCTCCTCCTCTTCTTCTTCCTCTTCTTCTTCTTCCTCCTCCTTTTCTTCTTCTTCTTCCTCCACTTCTTCTTCTTCTTCCTCCTCTTCTTCTTCTTCGTCCTCCTCTTCTTCCTCCTCTTCTTCTTCTTCCTCCTCCTTTTCTTCTTCTTCCTCTTCTTCTTAATCTTCTTCTTTTTCCTCTACTTCTTCCTCTTCTAATTCTTCCTCCTCTTCTTCTTCCTCCTCTTCTTCTTCCTCCTCTTCTTCTTCTTACATCTCATCTTCTTCTTCCTCCTCCTCTTCTTCTTCCTGTTATTCTTCTTCCTCCTCCTTTTCTTCTTCTTCTTCCTCCACTTCTTCTTCCTCCTCCTCTTCTTCTTCTTCTTCCTCCTCCTCTTCTTCTTCTTCTTCCTCTTCTTCTTCCTCTTCTAATTCTTCCTCCACTTCTAATTCTTCCTCTTCTTCTTCTTCCTCCTCTTCTTGTTCCTCTTGTTCCTCCTCTTCTTATTCTTCCTCCGCTTCTTCTTCTTCCTCCTCCTCGTCTTCTTCTTCTTCCTCCTCTTCCTCTTCTTCTTCTTCCTCCTCTTCTTCTTTTTCCTCCTCTTCTTCTTCTTCCTATTCTTCTTCCTCTTCTTCTTCTTCCTCTTATTCTTCTTCCTCCTCTTCTTATTCTTCTTCCTCCTCTTCATCTTCTTCCTCCTCTTCCTCCTCCTCTTCTTATTCTTCCTCCTCCTCTTCTTCTGCCTCCTCTTCTTCTACTTCTTAATCCTCTTCTTCTTCTTCTTCCTCCTCTTCTTCATCTTCTTCTTCTTATTCCTCCTCTTCTTCTTCTTCTTCCTCCTCTTCTTCCTACTCCTCATCTTCTTTTTCTTCCTCTTCTTCTTCCTCCTCTTATTCTTCCTCCTCTTCTTCCTCCTATTCGTCTTCTTCTTCTTCCTCCTCCTCTTCTTCTTCCTCTTCTTCTTCCTCCTTCTTTTCTTCTTCTTCCTCCTCCTTTTCTTCTTCTTCCTCCTCTTCTTCTTCCTCTTGTTCCTCCACTTCTTCTTCCTCCTCTTCGTCTTCTTCTTCCTCCTCGTCTTCTTCTTCTTCCTCCTCCTCTTCTTCTTCTTCCTCCTCTTCTTATTTTTCCTCCTCTTCTTCTTCTTCCTATTCTTCTTCCTCCTCTTCTTCCTCCTCTTCTTCTTCCTCTTCTAATTCTTCCTCTTCTTCTTCTTCTTCCTCTTCTAATTCTTCCTCCACTTCTAATTCTTCCTCTTCTTCTTCTTCTTCCTCTTCTTCTTCCTCCTCCTCTTTTTCTTCTTCCTCTTCTTCTTCCTCCTCTTCTTATTCTTCCTCCGCTTCTTCTTCTTCCTCCTCCTCGTCTTCTTCTTCTTCCTCCTCCTCCTCTTCTTCTTCTTCCTCGTCTTCTTTTTCCTCCTCTTCTTCTTCCTCTTCTTCTTCTTCCTCCTCTTCTTCTTCCTGCTCTTCTTCTTCCTCCTCTTCTTCTTCCTCCTCATATTCTTCATCCTCTTCTTCCTCTTCGTATTCTTCTTCCTCCTCTTCGTATTCTTCTTCCTCCCCTTCTTATTCTTCTTCATCCTCTTCTTCTTCCTTCTCTTCTTATTCTTCTTCCTCTTCTTCCTCTTCTTCTTCTTCCTCTTCTTCTTCCTCTTCTAATTCTTCCTCCTCTTCTTCTTCCTCCTCTTCTTCTTCCTCTTCTTCTTCTTCCTCTTCTTCTACCTCTTCTAATTCTTCCTCCTCTTCTTCTTCCTCCTCTTCTTCTTCCTCCTCTTCTTCTTCTTCCTCTTATTCTTCTTCCTCCTTCTCTTCTTCCTCCTCTTCTTCTTCCTCCTCTTCTTCTTACTCTTCTTCTTCTCCCTCCTCTTCTTCCTCCTCTTCTACTTCCTCTTCCCCTACTTCTTCCTCCTCCCCTTCTTCTTCCTCTTCTTCTTCTTCCTCTTCCTCCTCTTCGTATTCTTCTTCCTCCCCTTCTTATTCTTCCTCCTCTTCTTCTTTTTCTTCCTCTTCTTCTTCCTCCTCTTCTTCTTCCTCCTCTTCTTCTTCCTTCTCTTCTTATTCTTCCTCCTCATCTTCTTCCTCCTCTTCGTATTCTTCTTCCTCCCCTTCTTATTCTTCTTCCTCCTCTTCTTCTTCCTCCTCTTCTTATTATTCATCTTCCTCTTCTTATTCCTCCTTTTCTTCTTCTTCCTCTTCTTCTTCCTCTACTTCTTCCTATTCTTCCTCTTCTAATTCTTCCACCTCTTCTTCTTCCTCCTCTTCTTCTTCCTCCTCTTCTTCTTCTTCCTCTTATTCTTCTTCCTCCTCTTCTTGTTCTTCTTCCTCCTCTTCGTCTTCTTCCTCCTCTTCCTCCTCCTCTTCTTCTTCTTCCTCCTCCTCTTCTTTTTCCTCCTCTTCTTCTACTTCTTCCTCCTCTTCTTCTTCTTCTTCTTCCTCCTCTTCTTCATCTTCTTCTTCTTCTTCCTCCTCCTCTTCTTCTTCTTCATCCTCTTCTTCTTCCTCCTCTTCTTCTTCTTCCTCTTCTTCTTCCTCCTCTTCTTATTCTTCCTCCTCTTCTTCCTCCTCTTCGTCTTCTTCTTCTTCCTCCTCCTCTTCTTCTTCCTCTTCTTCTTCCCCCTTCTTTTCTTTTTCTTCCTCCTCCTTTTCTTCTTCTTCCTCCTCTTCTTCTTCCTCTTCTTCCTCCTCTTCTTCTTCCTCCTCTTCGTCTTCTTCTTCCTCCTCTTCTTATTCTTCTTCCTCCTCCTCTTCTTCTTCTTCCTCTTCTTCTTCCTCCTTCTCTTCTTCTTCTTCCTCCTCCTTTTCTTCTTCTTCCTCCTCTTCTTCTTCCTCTTCTTCTTCCTCCTCTTCTTCTTCCTCCTCTTCTTCTTCCTCCTCCTCTTCTTTTTCCTCTTCTTCTTCTTCCTCCTCTTCTTCTTCCTCCTCTTCATCTTCTTCCTCCTCTTATTCTTCTTCCTCCTCTTTTTTTCTTCCTCCTCTTTTTTCTTCCTCCTCTTCTTCTTCCTCCTCGTCTTCTTCCTCCTCTTCTTCTTCCTCTTCTTATTCTTCTTCCTCCTCTTCGTATTCTTCTTCCTCCCCTTCTTATTCTTCTTCCTCCTCTTCTTCCTCCTCTTCTTCCTCCTCCTCTTCTTCTTCCTCCTCCTTTTCTTCTTCTTCTTTCTCTTCTTAATCTTCTTCTTTTTCCTCTACTTCTTCCTCTTCTAATTCTTCCTCCTCTTCTTCTTCCTCCTCTTCTTCTTCCTCCTCTTCTTCTTCCTTCTCTTCTTCTTTTTCTTCTTCCTCCTCCTCTTCTTCTTCTTCCATCTCATCTTCTTCTTCCTCCTCCTCTTCTTCTTCCTCTTCTTCTTCCTCCTCCTTTTCTTCTTGTTCTTCCTCCACTTCTTCTTCTTCCTCCTCTTCTTCTTCTTCGTCCTCCTCTTCTTCTTCCTCCTCCTCTTCTTCTTCTTCTTCCTCCTCCTCTTCTTCTTCTTCTTCCTCTTCTTCTTCCTCTTCTAATTCTTCCTCCACTTCTAATTCTTCCTCTTCTTCTTCTTCCTCCTCTTCTTGTTCCTCTTCTTCCTCCTCTTCTTATTCTTCCTCCGCTTCTTCTTCTTCCTCCTCCTCGTCTTCTTCTTCTTCCTCCTCTTCCTCTTCTTCTTCTTCCTCCTCTTCTTCTTTTTCCTCCTCTTCTTCTTCTTCCTATTCTTCTTCCTCTTCTTCTTCTTCCTCTTATTCTTCTTCCTCCTCTTCTTATTCTTCTTCCTCCTCTTCATCTTCTTCCTCCTCTTCCTCCTCCTCTTCTTCTTCTTCCTCCTCCTCTTCTTCTGCCTCCTCTTCTTCTACTTCTTACTCCTCTTCTTCTTCTTCTTCCTCCTCTTCTTCATCTTCTTCTTCTTATTCCTCCTCTTCTTCTTCTTCCTCCTCTTCTTCCTACTCCTCATCTTCTTTTTCTTCCTCTTCTTCTTCCTCCTCTTCTTATTCTTCCTCCTCTTCTTCCTCCTATTCGTCTTCTTCTTCTTCCTCCTCCTCTTCTTCTTCCTCTTCTTCTTCCTCCTTCTTTTCTTCTTCTTCCTCCTCCTTTTCTTCTTCTTCCTCCTCTTCTTCTTCCTCTTGTTCCTCCACTTCTTCTTCCTCCTCTTCGTCTTCTTCTTCCTCCTCTTCTTATTCTTCTTCCTCCTCCTCTTCTTCTTCTTCCTCTTCTTCTTCCTCCTTCTCTTCTTCTTCTTCCTCCTCATTTTCTTCTTCTTCCTCCTCTTCTTCTTACTCTTCTTCTTCCTCCTCTTCTTCTTCCTCCTCTTCTTCTTCCTCCTCCTCTTCTTCTTCCTCTTCTTCTTCTTCCTCCTCTTCTTCTTCCTCCTCTTCATCTTCTTCCTCCTCTTATTCTTCTTCCTCCTCTTTTTTTCTTCCTCCTCTTCTTCTTCTTCCTCCTCGTCTTCTTTCTCCTCTTCTTCTTCTTCCTCTTCTTATTCTTCTTCCTCCTCTTCGTATTCTTCTTCCTCCCCTTCTTATTCTTCTTCCTCCTTTTCTTCTTCTTCTTCCTCTTCTTCTTAATCTTCTTCTTTTTCCTCTACTTCTTCCTCTTCTAATTCTTCCTCCTCTTCTTCTTCCTCCTCTTCTTCTTCCTCCTCTTCTTCTTCTTACATCTCATCTTCTTCTTCCTCCTCCTCTTCTTCTTCCTCTTCTTCTTCTTCCTCCTCCTTTTCTTCTTCTTCTTCCTCCACTTCTTCTTCTTCTTCCTCCTCTTCTTCTTCTTCGTCCTCCTCTTCTTCCTCCTCTTCTTCTTCTTCCTCCTCCTTTTCTTCTTCTTCCTCTTCTTCTTAATCTTCTTCTTTTTCCTCTACTTCTTCCTCTTCTAATTCTTCCTCCTCTTCTTCTTCCTCCTCTTCTTCTTCCTCCTCTTCTTCTTCTTACATCTCATCTTCTTCTTCCTCCTCCTCTTCTTCTTCCTGTTATTCTTCTTCCTCCTCCTTTTCTTCTTCTTCTTCCTCCACTTCTTCTTCCTCCTCCTCTTCTTCTTCTTCTTCCTCCTCCTCTTCTTCTTCTTCTTCCTCCTCTTCTTCTTCCTCTTCTAATTCTTCCTCCACTTCTAATTCTTCCTCTTCTTCTTCTTCCTCTTCTTCTTGTTCCTCTTCTTCCTCCTCTTCTTATTCTTCCTCCGCTTCTTCTTCTTCCTCCTCCTCGTCTTCTTCTTCTTCCTCCTCTTCCTCTTCTTCTTCTTCCTCCTCTTCTTCTTTTTCCTCCTCTTCTTCTTCTTCCTATTCTTCTTCCTCTTCTTCTTCTTCCTCTTATTCTTCTTCCTCCTCTTCTTATTCTTCTTCCTCCTCTTCATCTTCTTCCTCCTCTTCCTCCTCCTCTTCTTCTTCCTCCTCCTCTTCTTCTGCCTCCTCTTCTTCTACTTCTTACTCCTCTTCTTCTTCTTCTTCCTCCTCTTCTTCATCTTCTTCTTCTTATTCCTCCTCTTCTTCTTCTTCTTCCTCCTCTTCTTCCTACTCCTCATCTTCTTTTTCTTCCTCTTCTTCTTCCTCCTCTTCTTATTCTTCCTCCTCTTCTTCCTCCTATTCGTCTTCTTCTTCTTCCTCCTCCTCTTCTTTTTCCTCTTCTTCTTCCTCCTTCTTTTCTTCTTCTTCCTCCTCCTTTTCTTCTTCTTCCTCCTCTTCTTCTTCCTCTTGTTCCTCCACTTCTTCTTCCTCCTCTTCGTCTTCTTCTTCCTCCTCTTCTTATTCTTCTTCCTCCTCCTCTTCTTCTTCCTCTTCTTCTTCCTCCTTCTCTTCTTCTTCTTCCTCCTCATTTTCTTCTTCTTCCTCCTCTTCTTCTTCCTCTTCTTCTTCCTCCTCTTCTTCTTCCTCCTCTTCTTCTTCTTCTTCCTCCTCTTCTTGTTCCTCTTCTTCCTCCTCCTCTTTTTCTTCTTCCTCCTCTTCTTCTTCTTCTTCCTCCTCTTCTTATTCTTCCTCCGCTTCTTCTTCTTCCTCCTCCTCGTCTTCTTCTTCTTCCTCCTCCTCTTCTTCTTCTTCCTCCTCTTCTTATTTTTCCTCCTCTTCTTCTTCTTCCTATTCTTCTTCCTCCTCTTCTTCCTCCTCTTCTTCTTCCTCTTCTAATTCTTCCTCTTCTTCTTCCTCTTCTAATTCTTCCTCCACTTCTAATTCTTCCTCTTCTTCTTCTTCTTCCTCTTCTTCTTCCTCCTCCTCTTTTTCTTCTTCCTCTTCTTCTTCCTCCTCTTCTTATTCTTCCTCCGCTTCTTCTTCTTCCTCCTCCTCGTCTTCTTCTTCTTCCTCCTCCTCCTCTTCTTCTTCTTCCTCGTCTTCTTTTTCCTCCTCTTCTTCTTACTCTTCTTCTTCTTCCTCCTCTTTTTCTTCCTCCTCTTCTTCTTCCTCCTCATATTCTTCATCCTCTTCTTCCTCTTCGTATTCTTCTTCCTCCTCTTCGTATTCTTCTTCCTTCCCTTCTTATTCTTCTTCATCCTCTTCTTCTTCCTTCTCTTCTTATTCTTCTTCCTCTTCTTCCTCTTCTTCTTCTTCCTCTTCTTCTTCCTCTTCTAATTCTTCCTCCTCTTCTTCTTCCTCCTCTTCTTCTTCCTCTTCTTCTTCTTCCTCTTCTTCTACCTCTTCTAATTCTTCCTCCTCTTCTTCTTCCTCCTCTTCTTCTTCCTCCTCTTCTTCTTCTTCCTCTTATTCTTCTTACTCCTTCTCTTCTTCCTCCTCTTCTTCTTCCTCCTCTTCTTCTTACTCTTCTTCTTCTCCCTCCTCTTCTTCCTCCTCTTCTACTTCCTCCTCCCCTACTTCTTCCTCCTCCCCTTCTTCTTCCTCTTCTTCTTCTTCTTCCTCTTCCTCCTCTTCGTATTCTTCTTCCTCCCCTTCTTATTCTTCCTCCTCTTCTTCTTTTTCTTCCTCTTCTTCTTCCTCCTCTTCTTCTTCCTCCTCTTCTTCTTCCTTCTCTTCTTATTCTTCCTCCTCATCTTCTTCCTCCTCTTCGTATTCTTCTTCCTCCCATTCTTATTCTTCTTCCTCCTCTTCTTCTTCCTCCTCTTCTTATTATTCATCTTCCTCTTCTTATTCCTCCTTTTCTTCTTCTTCCTCTTCTTCTTCCTCTTCTTCCTCTTCTAATTCTTCCACCTCTTCTTCTTCCTCCTCTTCTTCTTCCTCCTCTTCTTCTTCTTCCTCTTATTCTTCTTCCTCCTCTTCTTGTTCTTCTTCCTCCTCTTCGTCTTCTTCCTCCTCTTCCTCCTCCTCTTCTTCTTCTTCCTCCTCCTCTTCTTCTTCCTCCTCTTCTTCTACTTCTTCCTCCTCTTCTTCTTCTTCCTCCTCTTCTTCATCTTCTTCTTCTTCTTCCTCCTCTTCTTCTTCTTCTTCATCCTCTTCTTCTTCCTCCTCTTCTTCTTCTTCTTCCTCTTCTTCTTCCTCCTCTTCTTATTCTTCCTCCTCTTCTTCCTCCTCTTCGTCTTCTTCTTCTTCCTCCTCCTCTTCTTCTTCCTCTTCTTCTTCCTCCTTCTTTTCTTTTTTTTCCTCCTCCTTTTCTTCTTCTTCCTCCTCTTCTTCTTCCTCTTCTTCCACCTCTTCTTCTTCCTCCTCTTCGTCTTCTTCTTCCTCCTCTTCTTATTCTTCTTCCTCATCCTCTTCTTCTTCTTCCTCTTCTTCTTCCTCCTTCTCTTCTTCTTCTTCCTCCTCCTTTTCTTCTTCTTCCTCCTCTTCTTCTTCCTCTTCTTCTTCCTCCTCTTCTTCTTCCTCCTCTTCTTCTTCCTCCTCCTCTTCTTTTTCCTCTTCTTCTTCTTCCTCCTCTTCTTCCTCCTCTTCATCTTCTTCCTCCTCTTATTCTTCTTCCTCCTCTTTTTTTCTTCCTCCTCTTTTTTTCTTCCTCCTCTTCTTCTTCCTCCTCGTCTTCTTCCTCCTCTTCTTCTTCCTCTTCTTATTCTTCTTCCTCCTCTTCGTATTCTTCTTCCTCCCCTTCTTATTCTTCTTCCTCCTCTTCTTCCTCCTCTTCTTCCTCCTCTTCTTCTTCTTCCTCCTCCTTTTCTTCTTCTTCTTTCTCTTCTTAATCTTCTTCTTTTTCCTCTACTTCTTCCTCTTCTAATTCTTCCTCCTCTTCTTCTTCCTCCTCTTCTTCTTCCTCCTCTTCTTCTTCCTTCTCTTCTTCTTTTTCTTCTTCCTCCTCCTCTTCTTCTTCTTCCATCTCATCTTCTTCTTCCTCCTCCTCTTCTTCTTCCTCTTCTTCTTCCTCCTCCTTTTCTTCTTGTTCTTCCTCCACTTCTTCTTCTTCCTCCTCTTCTTCTTCTTCGTCCGCCTCTTCTTCTTCCTCCTCCTCTTCTTCCTCCTCCTTTTCTTCTTGTTCTTCCTCCACTTCTTCTTCTTCCTCCTCTTCTTCTTCTTCGTCCTCCTCTTCTTATTCCTCCTCCTCTTCTTCTTCTTCTTCCTCCTCCTCTTCTTCTTCTTCCTCTTCTTCTTCCTCTTCTAATTCTTCCTCCACTTCTAATTCTTCCTCTTCTTCTTCTTCCTCCTCTTCTTGTTCCTCTTCTTCCTCCTCTTCTTATTCTTCCTCCGCTTCTTCTTCTTCTTCCTCCTCTTCTTCTTCCTCCTCTTCTTCTTCCTCCCCCTCTTCTTCTTCCTCTTCTTCTTCTTCCTCCTCTTCTTCTTCCTCCTCTTATTCTTCTTCCTCCTCTTTTTTTCTTCCTCCTCTTTTTTTCTTCCTCCTCTTCTTCTTCTTCCTCCTCGTCTTCTTCCTCCTCTTCTTCTTCTTCCTCTTCCTATTCTTCTTCCTCCTCTTCGTATTCTTCTTCCTCCCCTTCTAATTCTTCTTCCTCCTCTTCTTCCTCCTCTTCTTCCTCTTCTTCTTCTTCTTCCTCCTTTTCTTCTTCTTCTTTCTCTTCTTAATCTTCTTCTTTTTCCTCTACTTCTTCCTCTTCTAATTCTTCCTCCTCTTCTTCTTCCTCCTCTTCTTCTTCTTCCTTCTCTTCTTCTTTTTCTTCTTCCTCCTCCTCTTCTTCTTCTTCCATCTCATCTTCTTCTTCCTCCTCCTCTTCTTCTTCCTCTTCTTCTTCTTCCTCCTCCTTTTCTTCTTCTTCTTCCTCCACTTCTTCTTCTTCTAACTCCTCTTCTTCTTCTTCGTCCTCCTCTTCTTCTTCCTCCTCCTCTTCTTCTTCTTCCTCCTCCTCTTCTTCTTCTTCTTCCTCTTCTTCTTCCTCTTCTTCTTCCTCTTCGAATTCTTCCTCCACTTCTAATTCTTCCTCTTCTTCTTCTTCCTCCTCCTCTTCTTGTTGCTCTTCTTCCTCCTCCTCTTTTTCTTCTTCCTCCTCTTCTTCTTCTTCTTCCTCCTCTTCTTATTCTTCCTCCGCTTCTTCTTCTTCCTCCTCCTCGTCTTCTTCTTCCTCCTCCTCCTCTTCTTCTTCCTCCTCTTCTTCTTTTTCCTCCTCTTCTTCTTCTTCCTATTCTTCTTCCTCTTCTTCTTCCTCCTCTTCTTCTTCCTCTTCTAATTCTTCCTCTTCTTCTTCCTCTTCTAATTCTTCCTCCACTTCTAATTCTTCTTCTTCTTCTTCTTCCTCCTCCTCTTCTTCTTCCTCTTCTTCTTCCTCCTTCTTTTCTTCTTCTTCCTCCTCCTTTTCTTCTTCTTCCTCCTCTTCTTCTTCCTCCTCTTCGTCTTCTTCTTCCTCCTCTTCTTATTCTTCTTCCTCCTCTTCTTCTTCCTCTTCTTCTTCCTCCTTCTCTTCTTCTTCTTCCTCCTCCTTTTCTTCTTCTTCCTCCTCTTCTTCTTCCTCTTCTTCTTCCTCCTCTTCTTCTTCCTCCTCCTCTTCTTCTTTCTCTTCTTCTTCTTCCTCCTCTTCTTCTTCCTCCTCTTCATCTTCTTCCTCCTCTTATTCTTCTTCCTCCTCTTTTTTTCTTCCTCCTCTTTTTTTCTTCTTCCTCCTCTTCTTCTTCTTCCTCCTCGTCTTCTTCCTCCTCTTCTTCTTCTTCCTCTTCTTATTCTTCTTCCTCCTCTTCGTATTCTTCTTCCTCCCCTTCTTATTCTTCTTCCTCCTCTTCTTCCTCCTCTTCTTCCTCCTCTTCTTCCTCTTCTTCTTCTTCCTCCTCCTTTTCTTCTTCTTCCTCTTCTTAATCTTCTTCTTTTTCCTCTACTTCTTCCTCTTCTAATTCTTCCTCCTCTTCTTCTTCCTCCTCTTCTTCTTCCTCCTCTTCTTCTTCCTTCTCTTCTTCTTTTTCTTCTTCCTCCTCCTCTTCTTCTTTTTCCATCTCATCTTCTTCTTCCTCCTCCTCTTCTTCTTCCTCTTCTTCTTCTTCCTCCTCCTTTTCTTCTTCTTCTTCCTCCTCCACTTCTTCTTCTTCTTCCTCCTCTTCTTCTTCTTCGTCCTCCTCTTCTTCTTCCTCCTCCTCTTCTTCTTCTTCTTCCTCCTCCTCTTCTTCCTCTTCTTCCTCTTCTTCTTCCTCTTCTAATTCTTCCTCCACTTCTAATTCTTCATCTTCTTCTTCCTCCTCTTCTTGTTCCTCTTCTTCCTCCTCCTCTTTTTCTTCTTCCTCCTCTTCTTCTTCTTCTTCCTCCTCTTCTTATTCTTCCTCCGCTTCTTCTTCTTCCTCCTCCTCGTCTTCTTCTTCTTCCTCCTCCTCCTCTTCTTCTTCTTCCTCCTCTTCTTCTTTTTCCTCCTTTTCTTCTTCTTCCTATTCTTCTTCCTCTTCTTCTTCCTCCTCTTCTTCTTCCTCTTCTAATTCTTCCTCTTCTTCTTCTTCTTCCTCTTCTAATTCTTCCTCCACTTCTAATTCTTCCTCTTCTTCTTCTTCTTCCTCTTCTTCTTCCTCCTCCTCTTTTTCTTCTTCCTCTTCTTCTTCCTCCTCTTCTTATTCTTCCTCCGCTTCTTCTTCTTCCTCCTCCTCGTCTTCTTCTTCCTCCTCCTCCTCTTCTTCTTCCTCCTCTTCTTTTTCCTCCTCTTCTTCTTCCTCTTCTTCTTCTTCCTCCTCTTCTTCTTCCTCCTCTTCTTCTTCCTCCTCTTCTTGTTCTTCCTCCTCATCTTCTTCATCCTCTTCTTCCTCTTCGTATTCTTCTTCCTCCTCTTCGTATTCTTCTTCCTCCCCTTCTTATTCTTCTTCCTCCTCTTCTTCTTCCTTCTCTTCTTATTCTTCTTCCTCTTCTTCTTCCTCTTCTTCTTCCTCTTCTAATTCATCCTCCTCTTCTTCTTCCTCCTCTTCTTCTTCCTCTTCTTCTTCTTCCTCTTCTTCTACCTCTTCTAATTCTTCCTCCTCTTCTTCTTCCTCCTCTTCTTCTTCCTCCTCTTATTCTTCTTCCTCTTATTCTTCTTCCTCCTCTTCTTATTCTTCTTCCTCCTCTTCGTCTTCTTCCTCCTCTTCCTCCTCCTCTTCTTCTTCTTCCTCCTCCTCTTCTTCTTCTTCCTCTTCTTCTACTTCTTCCTCCTCTTCTTCTTCTTCCTCCTCTTCTTCTTCCTCCTCTTCTTCTTCTTCTTCCTCCTCTTCTTCCTCCTTTTCGTCTTCTTCTTCCTCCTCTTCTTCTCCCTCCTCTTCTTCCTCCTTTTCTTCTTCTTCCTCCTCCTTTCCTTCTTCCTCCTCCTTTTCTTCTTCCTCCTATTCTTCTTCTTCCTCCTATTCTTCCTCCTATTCTTCTTCTTCTTCCTCCTCTTCTTCATCTTATTCTTCTTCTTCCTCCTCTTCTTCTTTTTCCTCCTCTTCTTCTTCCTCCTCTTCTTCTTCTTCCTCCCCTTCTTCCTTCTCTGCGTCTTCTTCTTCCTCCTCCTCTTCTTCTTCCTCCTCTTACTCCTTCTCTTCTTCTTCCTCCTCTTCTTCCTCTTCTTCTTCCTCCTCTTCTTCATTCTCTTCTTCTTCCTCCTCTTTGTCTTCTTCTTCCTCCTCTTATTCTTCTTCCTCCTCCTCTTCTTCTTCCTCCTCTTCTTCTTCCTCCTTCTCTTCTTCTTCTTTCTCCTCCTTTTCTTCTTCTTCCTCCTCTTCTCCTTCCTCTTCTTCTTCCTCCTCTTCTTCTTCCTCCTCTTCTTCTCCCTCCTCTTCTTCCTCCTTTTCTTCTTCTTCCTCCTCCTTTCCTTCTTCCTCCTCCTTTTCTTCTTCCTCCTATTCTTCTTCTTCTTCCTCCTATTCTTCCTCCTATTCTTCTTCTTCTTCCTCCTCTTCTTCATCTTATTCTTCTTCTTCCTCCTCTTCTTCTTTTTCCTCCTCTTCTTCTTCCTCCTCTTCTTCTTCTTCCTCCCCTTCTTCCTTCTCTGCGTCTTCTTCTTCCTCCTCCTCTTCTTCTTCCTCCTCTTACTCCTTCTCTTCTTCTACCTCCTCTTCTTCCTCTTCTTCTTCCTCCTCTTCTTCATTCTCTTCTTCTTCCTCCTCTTTGTCTTCTTCTTCCTCCTCTTATTCTTCTTCCTCCTCCTCTTCTTCTTCCTCCTCTTCTTCTTCCTCCTTCTCTTCTTCTTCTTTCTCCTCCTTTTCTTCTTCTTCCTCCTCTTCTCCTTCCTCTTCTTCTTCCTCCTCTTCTTCTTCCTCCTCTTCTTCTTCCTCCTCCTCTTCTTCTTCCTCTTCTTCTTCTTCCTCTTCTTCTTCCTCCTCTTCATCTTCTTCCTCTTCTTATTCTTCTTCCTCCTCTTATTCTTCTTCCTCCTCTTCTTCTTCCTCCTCGTCTTCTTCCTCTTATTCTTCTTCCTCTTCTTATTCTTCTTCCTCCTCTTCGTATTCTTCTTCCTCCCCTTCTTATTCTTCTTCCTCTTCTTCCTCCTCTTCTTATTGTTCTTCCTCCTTCTCTTCTTCCTTTTCTTCTTCTTCCTCCTCATTTTCTTCTTCTTCCTCCTCTTCTTCCTCCTCTTCATCTTCTTCGTCCTCTTATTCTTCTTCCTCCTCGTCTTCTTTCTCCTCTTCTTCTTCTTCCTCTTCTTATTCTTCTTCCTCTTCTTCGTATTCTTCTTCCTCCCCTTCTTATTCTTCTTCCTCCTCTTCTTCCTCCTTTTCTTCCTCCTCTTCTTCTTCTTCCTCCTCCTTTTCTTCTTCTTCTTCCTCTTCTTCTTAATCTTCTTCTTTTTCCTCTACTTCTTCCTCTTCTAATTCGTCATCCTCTTCTTCTTCCTCCTCTTCTTCTTCCTCCTCTTCTTCTTCTTCCATCTCATCTTCTTCTTCCTCCTCCTCTTCTTCCTCCTCCTCTTCTTCTTCCTTTTCTTCTTCTTCCTCCTCTTTTTCTTCTTCTTCTTCCTCCACTTCTTCTTCTTCCTCCTCTTCTTCTTCGTCCTCCTCTTCTTCTTCCTCCTCCACTTCTTCTTCTTCATCCTCCTCTTCTTCTTCTTCTTCCTCTTCTTCTTCCTCTTCTAATTCTTCCTCCACTTCTAATTCTTCCTCTTCTTCTTCTTCCTCCTCTTCTTGTTCCTCTTCTTCCTCCTCTTTTTCTTCTTCCTCCTCTTCTTCTTCTTCTTCCTCCTCTTCTTATTCTTACTCCGCTTCTTCTTCTTCCTCCTCCTTGTCTTCTTCTTCTTCCTCCTCCTCCTCTTCTTCTTCTTCCTCCTCTTTTTCTTTTTCCTCCTCTTCTATTTCTTCCTATTCTTCTTCCTCCTCTTCTTCCTCCTCTTCTTCTTCCTCTTCTAATTCTTCCTCCACTTCTAATTCTTCCTCTTCTTCTTCTTCTTCTTCCTCTTCTTCTTCCTCCTCCTCTTTTTCTTCTTCCTCTTCTTCTTCCTCCTCTTCTTATTCTTCCTCCGCTTCTTCTTCTTCCTCCTCCTCGTCTTCTTCTTCTTCCTCCTCCTCCTCTTCTTCTTCTTCCTCCTCTTCTTTTTCCTCCTATTCTTCTTCCTCTTTTTCCTCTTCCTCCTCTTCTTCTTCCTCCTCTTCTTCTTCCTCCTCTTCTTCTTCCTCCTCATCTTCTTCATCCTCTTCTTCCTCTTCGTATTCTTCTTCCTCCTCTTCGTATTCTTCTTCCTCCCCTTCTTATTCTTCTTCCTCCTCTTCTTCTTCCTTCTCTTCTTATTCTTCTTCCTCTTCTTCTTCCACCTCTTCTTCTTCCTCTTCTTCTTCCTCTTCTTCTACCTCTTCTAATTCTTCCTCCTCTTCTTCTTCCTTCTCTTCTTCTTCCTCCTCTTCTTCTTCTTCCTCTTATTCTTCTTCCTCCTCTTCTTATTCTTCTTCCTCCTCTTCTTCTTCTTCCTCCTCTTCTTCTTCCTCCTATTCTTCTTCTTCTTCCTCTTCTTCTTCTTCTTCCTCCTCTTCTTATTCTTCCTACCCTTCTTCGTTCGCTGCGTCTTCTTCTTCTTCCTCCTCCTCTTCTTCTTCCTCCTCTTCCTCCTTCTCTTCTTCTTCTTCCTCCTCTTCTTCTTCCTCTTCTTCTTCCTCCTCTTCTTCCTTCTCTTCTTCTTCCTCCTCTTTGTCTTCTTCTTCCTCCTCTTATTCTTCTTCCTCCGCCTCTTCTTCTTCCTCCTCTTCTTCTTCCTCCTTCTCTTCTTCTTCTTCCTCCTACTTTTCTTCTTCTTCCTCCTCTTCTCCTTCCTCTTCTTCTTCTTCCTCCTCTTCTTCTTCCTCCTCTTCTTCTTCCTCCTCCTCTTCTTCTTCCTCTTCTTCTTCTTCCTTTTCTTCTTCCTCCTCTTCATCTTCTTCCTCTTCTTATTCTTCTTCCTCCTCTTATTCTTCTTCCTCCTCTTCTTCTTCCTCCTCGTCTTCTTCCTCTTATTCTTCTTCCTCTTCTTATTCTTCTTCCTCCTCTTTGTATTCTTCTTCCTCCCCTTCTTATTCTTCTTCCTCTTCTTCTTCCTCCTCTTCTTATTCTTCTTCCTCCTTCTCTTCTTCCTTTTCTTTTTCTTCCTCCTCATTTTCTTCTTCTTCCTCCTCTTCTTCCTCCTCTTCATCTTCTTCCTCCTCTTATTCTTCTTCCTCCTCGTCTTCTTTCTCCTGTTCTTCTTCTTCCTCTTCTTATTCTTCTTCCTCCTCTTCGTATTCTTCTTCCTCCCCTTCTAATTCTTCTTCCTCCTCTTCTTCCTCCTCTTCTTCCTCCTCTTCTTCTTCTTCCTCCTCCTTTTCTTCTTCTTCTTCCTCTTCTTCTTAATCTTCTTCTTTTTCCTCTACTTCTTCACCTTCTAATTCGTCATCCTCTTCTTCTTCCTCCTCTTCTTCTTCCTCCTCTTCTTCTTCTTCCATCTCATCTTCTTCTTCCTC
>NW_027362214.1:465000-474328 GCF_039654945.1 Dendrobates tinctorius
CTTCCTCCTCTTCTTATTCTTCCTCCTCATCTTCTTCCTCCTCTTCGTATTCTTCTTCCTCCCTTCTTATTCTTCTTCCTCCTCTTCTTCTTCCTCCTTTTCTTCTTCTTCCTCTTCTTCTTCCTCTTCTTCTTCTTGCTCTTCTTCTTCCTCTTCTAATTCTTCCACCTCTTCTAATTCTTCCACCTCTTCTTCTTCCTCCTCTTCTTCTTCTTCCTCTTATTCTTCTTCCTCCTCTTCTTATCTTCTTCCTCCTCTTCGTCTTCTTCCTCCTCTTCCTCCTCCTCTTCTTCTTCTTCCTCCTCCTCTTCTTCTTCCTCCTCTTCTTCTACTTCTTCCTCCTCTACTTCTTCTTCTTCCTCCTCTTCTTCATCTTCTTCCTCCTCTTCTTCATCTTCTTCTTCCTCCTCTTCTTCTTCTTCTTCATCCTCTTCTTCTTCCTCCTCTTCTTCTTCTTCTTCTTCCTCTTCTTCTTCCTCCTCTTCTTATTCTTCCTCCTCTTCTTCCTCCTCTTCATCTTCTTCTTCTCCTCCTCTCCTCTTCTTCTTCCTCTTCTTCTTCCTCCTCTTCTTCTTCTTCTTCTTCCTCTTCTTCTTCCTCCTCTTCTTATTCTTCCTCCTCTTCTTCCTCCTCTTCACTTCTTCTTCTTCCTCCTCTTCTTCATCTTCTTCCTCCTCTTCTTCATCTTCTTCTTCCTCCTCTTCTTCTTCTTCTTCATCCTCTTCTTCTTCCTCCTCTTCTTCTTCTTCTTCTTCCTCTTCTTCTTCCTCCTCTTCTTATTCTTCCTCCTCTTCTTCCTCTTCTTCCTCCTCTTCTTCTTCCTCTTCTTCTTCCTCCTCTTCTTATTCTTCCTCCTCATCTTCTTCCTCCTCTTCGTATTCTCTTCCTCCCCTTCTTATTCTTCTTCCTCCTCTTCTTCTTCCTCTCTTTCTTCTTCTTCCTCTTCTTCTTCCTCCTTCTTCTTCTTGCTCTTTTTCTTCCTCTTCTAATTCTTCCACCTCTTCTATTCTTCCTCCTCTCTTCTTCCTCTTCTTCTTCCTCCTCTTCTATTCTTCTCCTCCTCTTCTTCTTCCTCCTCTCTCCTCTTCTCTTCTTCCTCCTCCTCTTCTTCTTCCTCCTCTCTTCTACTTCTTCCTCCTCTACTTCTTCTTCCTCCTCTCTTCATCTTCTTCCTCCTCTTCTTCTTCTTCCTCCTCCTCTTCTTCTTCATCCTCTTCTCTTCCTCCTCTTCTTCTTCTTCTTCTTCCTCTCTTCTTCTCCTCTTCTTCTTCTTCTCCTCTTCTTCCTCCTCTTCTTCTTCCTCTCTTCTCCTCCTCTTCTTCTTCCTCTCTTCCTCCTTCTTCTTCTTCCTCTCTTCTTCCTCCTTCTTCCTTCTTCTTCTTCCTCCTCTTCTTCTTCCTCCTCTTCTTCCTCTTCTTCTTCCTCCTCTTCTTCTTCCTCCTCTCTTCTTCTTCCTCCTCTTCTTCTTCTCCTCTCTTCTCTTCTTCTTCCTCCTCCTTTCTTCTTCTTCCTCCTCCTTCTTCTTCTTCCTCCTCTTCTTCTTCTTCCTCCTCTTCTTCTTCCTCCTCTTCTCTCTTCCTCCTCTTCTTCTCCTCCTCCTCTCTTCTTCTTCCTCTCTCTTCTCCTCCTCTTCTTCTCCTCTCCTCTCTTCCTACTCTTCTTCTTCCTCCTCCTCTTCTTCCTCCTCTTCTTCTTCTTCTCCTCCTCTACTTCTTCCCTCCTCCCTCTTCTTCTTCCTCTCTCTTCTTCTCTTCCTCCTCTTCTTCTTCTTCTCCTCTTCTTCTTCCTCCTCTTCTTCTTCCTCTCCTCTTCTTCTTCCTCCTCATCTTCTTCTCCTCCTCTTCTTCTTCCTCCTCCTCCTTCTTCTTCTTCTTCTTCTCCTCTTTCTTCTTCCTCCTCTTCTTATTATTCATCTTCCTCTTCTTCTTCCTCCTTTTCTTCTTCTTCCTCTTCTTCTTCCTCTTCTTCTCTTCCTCCTCTTCTTATTCTTCTTCCTCCTCTTCTTCTCTCCTCTTCTCCTCCTTCTTCTTCTTCCTCCTCCTCTTCTTCTTCCTCCTCTTCTCTACTTCTTCCTCCTCTTCTTCTTCTTCTTCCTCCTCTTCTTCATCTTCTTCTTCTTTTTCCTCCTCTTCTCTTCTTCTTCATCCTCTTCTTCTCCTCCTCTTCTTCTTCTTCCTCTTCTTCTTCCTCCTCTTCTTATTCTTCCTCCTCTTCTTCCTCCTCTTCGTCTTCTTCTTCTTCCTCCTCCTCTTCTTCTTCCTCTTCTTCTTCCTCCTTCTTTTCTTCTTCTTCCTCCTCCTTTTCTTCTTCTTCCTCCTCTTCTTCTTCCTCTTCTTCCTCCTCTTCTTCTTCCTCCTCTTCGTCTTCTTCTTCCTCCTCTTCTTATTCTTCTTCCTCCTCTTCTTCTTCTTCTTCTTCTTCTCCTTCTCTTCTTCTTCTTCCTCCTCCTTTTCTTCTTCTTCCTCCTCTTCTTCTTCCTCTTCTTCGTCCTCCTCTTCTTCTTCCTCCTCTTCTTCTTCCTCCTCCTCTTCTTTTTCCTCTTCTTCTTCTTCCTCCTCTTCTTCTTCCTCCTCTTCATCTTCTTCCTCCTCTTATTCTTCTTCCTCCTCTTTTTTCTTCCTCCTCTTTTTTCTTCCTCCTCTTCTTCTTCTTCCTCCTCGTCTTCTTCCTCCTCTTCTTCTTCTTCCTCTTCTTATTCTTCTTCCTCCTCTTCGTATTCTTCTTCCTCCCCTTCTTATTCTTCTTCATCCTCTTCTTCCTCCTCTTCTTCCTCCTCTTCTTCTTCTTCCTCCTCCTCCTCCTTTTCTTCTTCTTCTTCCTCTTCTTCTTAATCTTCTTCTTTTTCTCTCTACTTCTTCTTCTAATTCTTCCTCCTCTTCTTCTTCCTCCTCAACTTCTTCCTCCTCTTCTTCTTCTTCCATCTCATCTTCTTCTTCCTCCTCCTTTTTCTTCTTATTCCTCCACTTCTTCTTCTTCTTCTTCCTCCTCTTCTTCTTCTTCGTCCTCCTCTTCTCTTCCTCCTCCTCTTCTTCTTCCTCCTCTTCTTCTTCCTCCTCCTCTTCTTCTTCTTCTTCCTCCTCCTCTTCTTCTTCTTCTTCCTCTTCTTCTTCCTCTTCTAATTCTTCCTCCACTTCTAATTCTTCCTCTTCTTCTTCTTCCTCCTCTTCTTGTTCCTCTTCTTCTTCCTCCTCTTTTCTTCTTCCTCCTCTTCTTCTTCTTCTTCCTCCTCTTCTTATTCTTCCTCCGCTTCTTCTTCTTCCTCCTCCTCGTCTTCTTCTTCTTCCTCCTCCTCCTCTTCTTCTTCTTCCTCCTCTTCTTCTTTTTCCTCCTCTTCTTCGTATTCTTCTTCCTCTTCTTCTTCCTCCTCTTCTTCTTCCTCTTCTAATTCTTCTCTTCTTCTTCTTCCTCTTCTAATTCTTCCTCCACTTCTAATTCTTCTTCTTCTTCCTCTTCTTCTTCCTCCTCCTCTTTTTCTTCTTCCTCTTCTTCTTCCTCCTCTTCTTATTCTTCCTCCGCTTCTTCTTCTTCCTCCTCCTCGTATTCTTCCTCCTCTCCTCTTCTTCTTCTTCATCCTCTCTTCTTTTTCCTCCTCTTCCTCTTCTTCTTCCTCTCTCTTCCTCCTCTTCTCCTCTTCTCTTCTTCCTCCTCATCTCTTCATCCTCTTCTTCCTCTCGTATTCTTCTTCCTCCTCTTCGTATTCTTCTTCCTCCCCTTCTTTTCTTCTTCCTCCTCTTCTTCTTCCTTCTCTTCTTATTCTTCTCCTCTTCTTCCTCTTCTTCTTCTTTCTCTTCTCTCCTCTAATTCTCCTCCTCTTCTTCTCTCCTCATCTTCTTCCTCTTCCTCTTCTTCTCCTCTTCTAATCTCTTCCTCCTCTCTTCTTCTTCCTTCTCTTCTTCATCCTCTCTCTTCTCTTCTTCTTCCTCCTCTTCTTATTCTTCTTCCTCCTCTTCTTCTTCTTCCTCCTCTTCCTCCTCCTCTTCTTCTTCCTCCTCTCTTCTCTTCCTCCTCTTCTTCTTCCTCCTCTCTTCTTCCTCCTCTTCTTCATCCTCCTCTCTTCTTCCTCCTCTCTCTCTTCTTCTTCTTCCTTCCTCTCTTCTTCTCTTCCTCTCTTCTTCCTCTCTTCTTCCTCCTCCTCTACTTCTTCCTCCTCCCTTCTTCTTCTTCTCTTCTTTCTCTTCCTCCTCTTATTCTTTCCTCCCCTTCTTCTTCCTCTCTTCTCTTCTTCCTCCTCTTCTTCCTCCTCTTCTTCCTCCTCTTCTTATTCTCTCCTCTTCTTCTTCCTCCTCTCTTCTTCTTCCTCCCTCTATTCTTCCTCCTCCTCTTCTTCTTCCTCCTCTTCTTATTCATTTCCTCTCTTCTTCCTCCTTTCTTCTTCTCCTCTTCTTCTCCTCTTCTTCTTCCTCCTCTTCTTATTCTTCCTCCTCTCTCTTCTTCCTCCTCCTCCTCCTCTCTTCTTCCTCCTCCTCCTCTTCTCTCCTCTTCCTACTTCTTCCTCCTCTTCTTCCTTCTTCCTCCTCTTCTTCTCTTCTTCTTCCTCTCTCTCATCCTCTCTTCTTCCTCCTCCTCCTCTTCTTCTCCTCCTCTTCTTATTCTCCCCTCCCTCTCCTTCCTTCCTCCCCTCTTCTTCTTCCCTCTCTCCTCCTTCTTCTTCTTCCTCCTCCTTTCTTCTTCCTCTCTTCTTCTCTCTTCTTCTCCTCTTCTTCTTCCTCTCTCGTCTTCTTCTTCCTCCTCTCTTATTCTTCTTCCTCCTCCTCTTCTTCTTCTTCTCTTCTTCCTCCTTCTCTTCTTCTTCTTCCTCCTCATTTCTTCTTCTTCCTCCTCTTCTTCTTCCTCTTCTTCGTCCTCCTCTTCTTCTTCCTCTCCTCTTCTCTTCTTCTTCCTCTCTCTTCTTCCTCCTCTTCTTCTTCTCCTCATCTCTTCTCCCTTCTTCTCCTCTCACTTCTTCATCCTCTTTCTTCCTCCTCTTCTTCTTCTCCTCCTCTTCTTCTTCCTCTTCTTCTTCTTCCTCTTCTTTCTTCCTCCTCTTCTTCCTCTTCTATTCTTCTTCTTCCCCTTCTTCTCCTCTCTCTTCTTCCTCCTCTTCTCTCTCTTTCTTCTCCTCTTCTTTCTTCTCCTCCTCAACCTCTTCTTCTTCTTCCTTCTTCCTCTTCTTCTTCTTCTCTACTCTCCTCTTCTTCTTCCTCCAACTCCTACTCTTCTCCTCTTCTTCTTCCTCTCTCTTCTTCTTCCTCCTCCTCTCTCTTCTTCCTCTCTTCTTCTTCTTCCTCCTCATAATTCCTCCTCTTCTTCTTCTACCTCCTCACTTCTTCCTCTTCTTCTTCCTCCTCTTCTTCTTCCTCCTTCTCTTCCTCCTCCTCTTCTTCTTCCTCCTCTTCTTCTTCCTCCTCTTCTCTCCTCTTCTTCTTCCTCTCCTCTTCTTCTCTCTTCCTCCTCCTTCTTCTTCTTCTAACTCTTCCTCTTCTTCTCCTCTCTTCTTCCTCATCTCTTCTTCCTCTTCTTCTTCCTTCAACTTCTCACTCTAATCTCTCCTCTCTTTCTTCCTCCCTCCTTCTTCTTCCTCTCTTCTTCCTCCTCTCCTTATTCTTCCTCCGCTTCTTCTTCTTCCTCCTCCTCGTCTTCTCTTCTCTCCTCCTCTTCTTCTTCTCTCCTCTTCTTCTTCCTCCTCTTCTTCTTCTTCTCATTCCTCCTCTCTTCCCTCTTCTTCTTCCTCCTCTCTTCATCTCCTCCTCTTCTTCTTCTTCCTCTTCTACTTCTTCCTCCTCTTCTTCTTCTTCTCTTCTTCTCTCCTCTTCTATTTCTTCCTCCTCCTCTTCTTCTTCTTCCTCTTCTCCTCTCTCTTCTTCCTCCTCTTCTTCTTCTCTCCTCTTCTTCCTCCTTCTTCTTCTCCTCTTCTTCTCTTCTTCCTCCTCTTCTTCTCTTCTTCCTCCTCTCTCTTCTTCCTCTTCATCTTCCTCTTCTTCTTCCTCCTCTTCTTCTCCTCTCTCTTCTTCCTCTCTTCTCCTCTTCTTCTTCTCTCCTCTTCTTCTTCCTCCTCTTCTTCTCTCTTCTTCTCCTCCTTCTTCTTCTTCCTCCTCCTTCTTCTCTCTTCCTCCTCCTCTTCTCTTCTTCCTCTTCTTCTTCCTCCTCTCTTCTTCTTCCTCCTCTTCTTCTCTTCCTCCTCCTCTTCTTCTTCCTCGTCTTCTCTTCTTCTTCCTCCTCTCTTCTTCTTCCTCTCTTCTTCTCTTCTTCTTCTTCCTCCTCTCTTCTTCTTCCTCCTCTTCTTCTTCCTCTTCTTCTCTTCCTCTTCTTCTTCTCTCTTCTTCTTCCTCCTCTTCTCTTCCTCCCTTCTTCTTCTCTCCTCTCTTCTTCTCTTCTTCCTCTCCTCTTCTTCTTCCTCCTCTTCTTCTTCTTCCTCCTCCTCTTCTTCTCTTCTTCCTCCTCTTCTTCTCCTCCTTCTTCTTCTCCTCCTCTTCTTCTTCCTCTTCCTTCTTCTTCTTCCTCCTCTTCTTCTTCTTCCTCTTCTTCTTCTTCCTCCTCTTCTTCTTCTCCTCCTCTTCTTCTTCCTCTCTTCTTCTTCTCTTCTTCTTCTTCTTCCTCTTCTTCTCTTCCTTCCTCTTCGTTCTTCTTCCTCCTTCTTCTTCTTCTCCTCCTCCTTCTTCTTCTTCCTCCTTCTTCTTCCTCCTCTTCTTCTTCCTCTTCTTCTTCTTCCTCTCTCCTTCCTCTTCTTCTTCCTTCCTCTTCTTCTCCTCCTCTTCTTCTCTTCCTCCTCTTCTTCTTCTTCCTCCTCTTCTCTCCTCTTCTTCTTCTTCCTCTCCTCTTCTCCTCTTCTTCTTCCTCCTCTTCTCTCTTCTTCTTCTTCCTCTTCTTCCTTCTTCCTCTCTTCTTCTTCTTCTTCTTCCTCCTCTTCTTCTTCTTCTCTTCTCTTCCTTCCTCCTCTTCTCTTCTCTCTTCTTCTTCTCCTCCTCTTCTCTTCTCTTCTCCTCCTCTTCTTCTTCTTCCTCCTCTTCTTCTTCTTCCTCCTCTTCTCTTCTTCCTCCTCTTCTTCTTCCTCCTCCTCTTCTTCTCTTCTTCTCTTCTTCTCCTCTCTTCTTCCTTCTTCTTCTTCCTCTTCTTCTTCTTCTCCTCTTCTCTCTTTCTCTTCTCCTCTCTCTTCTTCTTCCTCTTCTTCTCTCTCCTCTTCTTCTACCTCCTCTCTTCTTCTTCTCCTCCTCTTCTTCTTCCTCCTCTTCTTCTTCTTCCTCCTCTTCTTCTCTTCTTCTCTCCTCCTCTTCAACTCTTCTTCTCTCCTCTTCTATCTTCCTCCTCTTCTCTCTCCACTTCTTCTTCCCCTCGTCTTCTCCTCCTCTTCTCCTCTTCTTCTTCCTCCTCTTCTTCTTCCTCCTTCTTCTTCCTCCTCTCTTCTTCTTCTTCCTCCTCTTCTTCTTCTTCTCCTCCTCTTCTTCCTCTCTACTTCTTCCTCTCTTCTTCCTCTCTTCTTCCTCCTCACTCTTCTCCTCTCTTCTTCTCCTCTCCATTCTCTCCTCTTCTTCTCCTCCTTCTTCTCTTCTCCTCTTCTTCTTCTTCCTCCCTCTTCTTATTCTTCTTCCTCCTCTTCTTCTTCCTCTTCTTCTTTTCTTCTTCTTCTCTCCTCTCTTCTTCTTCCTCCTCTTCTTCTTCTCATCTTCCTCTTCTTCTTCTTCCTCCTCTTCTTCTTCCTCTCTCTCTTCTTCTTCTTCTCCTCCTCTTCTTCTCCTCTTCTTCTTCCTCCTCTTCTTCTTCCTCCTCTTCTTCTTCCTTCCTCTTCTTCTTCTTCCTCTTCTCTTCTTCCTCTCTTCTTCTCCTCTTCTTCCTCCTCTTCTTCCTCCTCTTCTTCTCTTCATCCTTCCTCCTCCTCTTCTTCTTCCTCCTCTTCCTCTTCTCTCTTCTTCCTCTTCTCCTCTTCGTATCTTCCTCCTCTTCTTCTCTTCCTCCTCTTCTTCTTTCTTCTTCCTCTTCTTCTTCCTCCTCTTCTTCTTCCTCCTCTTTCTTCTTCCTCCTCCTCTTCTTCTTCCTCTCTCCTTCTTCCTCCTCTTCGTATTCTTCTTCCTCCCCTTCTTATTCTCTTCCTCCTCTTCTTCTTCCTCCTCTCTTATCTCTTCTTCTTCCTCCTCCTTCTTCTTCTTCTTCCTCCTCTTCTTCTCTCCTCTTCTTCTTCCTTCTCTTCTTCCACCTCTTCTTCTTCCTCCTCTTCTTCTTCCTCCTCTTCTCTCCTCCTTCTTATTCTTCTTCCTCCTCTTCTTCTTCTTCTTCCTCTCTTCGTTACTCCTCTTCCTCCTCTTCTTCTTCCTCTTCTTCTTCCTCTCTTCTCTTCTCTCTCTTCCTTCTTCTCTTCTTCTTCTTCCTCCTCTTCTTCATCTTCTTCTTCTCCTCTTCTTCTTCTTATTCTCTCCTCTTCTTCTTCCTCCTCTTCTTCTTCCTTCTTCCTCTTTCTTCTTCCTCCTCTTCTTCTTCTTCCTCCTCCTCTTCTCTTCCTCTTCTTCTTCTTCTCCTCCTCTTTCTTCTTCCTCTTCTTCCTCCTCTTCTTCTTCTTCTTCCTCCTCTTCTTCTTCTTCTCTTCTTCTTCTTCCTCTTCTTCCTCCTCTTCTTCTTCCTCCTCTTCTTCTTCTTCTTCCTCCTTCTTCTCTTCTTCTTCCTCTCCTCTTCTTCTTCCTCTCTCTTCTTCCTCCCTTCTCTTCTTCTTCTCCTCCTTCTTCTTCTTCTTCTCCTCTTCTTCTTCCTCTTCTCTTCCTCCTCTTCTTCTTCCTCCTCTTCTTCTTCCTCCTCCTCTTCTTTCTTCCTCTCTTCTTCTTCCTCTTTCTTCTTCCTCCTCTTCATCTTCTTCCTCTCCTCTTATTCTTCCTCCTCTCTTCTTTCTTCCTCTCTTCTTCTTCCTCCTCTTCTTCTTCTTCCTCTCGTCTTCTTCTTCCTCTTCTTCTTCTTCCTCTCTTATTCTTCTTCCTCCTCTTCGTCTTCTTCTTCCTCCCCTTCTTATTCTTCTTCCTCCTCTTCTTCCTCCTCTTCTTCTCCTCTTCTACTTCTTCCTCCTCCTTTTCTTCTTCTTCTTCTGTTCTTAATCTTCTTCTTCTTTCCTCTACTTCTACCTCTTCTAATTCATCCTCTCTTCTTCCTCCCTCTTCTTCTTCTTCCTTCCTCTTCTTTCTTCTTCTTCTCCTCTCTTCTTCTTCCATCATCTTCTTCCTCCTCTCTTCTTCTTCCTCTTCTTCTTCTTCCTCTCCTTTCTTCTTCTTCTTCCTCCTCTTCTTCTTCTTCTCCTCTCTTCTTCTTCGTCCTCCTCTTCTTCTTCCTCCTCCTCTCTTCTTCTTCTTCCTCCTCTCTCTTCTTCTTCTTCTTC
>NW_027362215.1:0-62500 GCF_039654945.1 Dendrobates tinctorius
TGGTGTTGTGTCCACGCTTGCAAGTGCATGCTGGTTAAATGTCTAAGCATGCAACTGGTATTCAAATTTTTCAGATTTTTCCCTCGGCTAAAGGTCTTTGCGCACTTCTTACAGATAACCTTGGCCTGATCATGAGGATTTTGTTCAAAAAAGTGCCACACTGCACTCTTCCTATTTTGGCAGACATTTTGCGGCCTAGCACGCTGTGATCTTTTGATCCTCTGGACAAGCTGTCCAGCAACTCTTTTGATGTTTGGAACCTGTCTTTGGAGTGCTCCGGGCCTGCCAGATAACAGCTGTTGCGATGTCGATGTCTGCTGTGGATGCTCCTCATCTGAGCTATTGGAAGCAGCACCCTCTTCCCCCAATGGATGCCAATCTGGGTCAACAACTGGGTCATCCATCACCTCCTCTTCTATGTCATGTGCACCTTCCTCTGTGTTACCGTGTATGGTGGTATAGTGTGCGGGAAGGGGCACCTGAGTCTCATCAGGGTCAGAATCTGGCTCTGTACACTGCGAGGACAATGTAGTGCTCTGAGTGAATGTACCAGCAGAATCATCCATCAGCGGCTGTGCATCAGTGCACTCCATGTCAGATTCATCTTGGCCTGGGTAATTCACCATTTCACTTGATAATCCAGGCATGGTATGTGAAAACAGCTCCATGGAGTAATCAGTAGTATGGTCTGCGTCATCCTTCAATCTTGGTTGGGGTGAAGGACACAAGGAAAGGTGTGGTTCATGAACATGAGCCTCCAATGACGACTCAGTGCTTTTACTTTTTACAACTGAAGAAGAGGAGGCGATAGAGCTGGAGGCTGAGTCAGCAATGTAAGACAAAACTTTTTCCTGATGCTCTGGCTTTAAAAGCGGTTTGCCAACTCCTAGAAAACTAAGCGTTCGAGGCCTTATGTAGCCAGATGATGACGCAGGCTCAACACCTCCTGCATTCGGTCCTATTTTGCTCTTGCCACTACCATCAGATCCACCACCAACACCATCATTACCAGCTGCCAACCCCCGCCCAATTCCACGGCCTCTTCCACCAGCCTTCCTCATTTTTGGTAGAAATGTAGACAAAATCCAACAAACTATATAGTAATGTAAAACAAGGTACAAGGTGTCTATAGGACAGGGGAGATTTTGAATTTCTGCAGACACTTGTGGACACTGGACACTTTTGGATTGTGTGAGGCCCACTGATATCTGAGCGCTATGTGACAGGCTCGATGGCACAGCTGTGACCTAAGTGACTAGAGGATAAGTGAGATTTTGAATCTCTGCACACACTTTTGGACACTGGACACTTTTGGATTGTGTGAGGCCCACTGATATCTGAGCGCTATGTGACAGGCTTGATGGCACAGCTGTGACCTAAGTGACTAGAGGATAAGTGAGATTTTGAATCTCTGCACACACTTTTGGACACTGGACACTTTTGGATTGTGTGAGGCCCAATGATATCTGAGCGCTATGTGACAGGCTCGATGGCACAGCTGTGACCTTAGTGACTAGAGGATAAGTGAGATTTTGAATCTCTGCACACACTTTTGGACACTGGACACTTTTGGATTGTGTGAGGCCCACTGATATCTGAGCGCTATGTGACAGGCTCGATGGCACAGCTGTGACCTAAGTGACTAGAGGATAAGTGAGATTTTGAATCTCTGCACACACTTTTGGACACTGGACACTTTTGGATTGTGTGAGGCCCAATGAATATCTGAGCGCTATGTGACAGGCTCGATGGCACAGCTGTGACCTAAGTGACTAGAGGATAAGTGAGATTTTGAATCTCTGCACACACTTTTGGACACTGGACACTTTTGGATTGTGTGAGGCCCAATGAATATCTGAGTGCTATGTGACAGGCTCGATGGCACAGCTGTGACCTAAGTGACTAGAGGATAAGTGAGATTTTGAATCTCTGCACACACTTTTGGACACTGGACACTTTTGGATTGTGTGAGGCCCACTGATATCTGAGCGCTATGTGACAGGCTCGATGGCACAGCTGTGACCTAAGTGACTAGAGGATAAGTGAGATTTTGAATCTCTGCACACACTTTTGGACACTGGACACTTTTGGATTGTGTGAGGCCCACTGATATCTGAGCGCTATGTGATAGGCTTGATGGCACAGCTGTGACCTAAGTGACTAGAGGATAAGTGAGATTTTGAATCTCTGCACACACTTTTGGACACTGGACACTTTTGGATTGTGTGAGGCCCAATGAATATCTGAGCGCTATGTGACAGGCTCGATGGCACAGCTGTGACCTAAGTGACTAGAGGATGAGTGAGATTTTGAATCTCTGCACACACTTTTGGACACTGGACACTTTTGGATTGTGTGAGGCCCAATGAATATCTGAGCGCTCTGTGACAGGCTCGATGGCACAGCTGTGACCTAAGTGACTAGAGGATAAGTGAGATTTTGAATCTCTGCACACACTTTTGGACACTGGACACTTTTGGATTGTGGGATTGTGTGAGGACCACTGATATCTGAGCGCTATGTGACAGGCTCGATGGCACAGCTGTGACCTAAGTGACTAGAGGATAAGTGAGATTTTGAATCTCTGCACACACTTTTGGACACTGGACACTTTTGGATTGTGTGAGGCCCACTGATATCTGAGCGCTATGTGACAGGCTCGATGGCACAGCTGTGACCTAAGTGACTAGAGGATAAGTGAGATTTTGAATCTCTGCACATACTTTTGGACACTGGACACTTTTGGATTGTGTGAGGCCCAATGAATATCTGAGTGCTATGTGACAGGCTCGATGGCACAGCTGTGACCTAAGTGACTAGAGGATAAGTGAGATTTTGAATCTCTGCACACACTTTTGGACACTGGACACTTTTGGATTGTGTGAGGCCCACTGATATCTGAGCGCTATGTGACAGGCTCGATGGCACAGCTGTGACCTAAGTGACTAGAGGATAAGTGAGATTTTGAATCTCTGCACACACTTTTGGACACTGGACACTTTTGGATTGTGTGAGGCCCACTGATATCTGAGCGCTATGTGATAGGCTTGATGGCACAGCTGTGACCTAAGTGACTAGAGGATAAGTGAGATTTTGAATCTCTGCACACACTTTTGGACACTGGACACTTTTGGATTGTGTGAGGCCCAATGAATATCTGAGCGCTATGTGACAGGCTCGATGGCACAGCTGTGACCTAAGTGACTAGAGGATAAGTGAGATTTTGAATCTCTGCACACACTTTTGGACACTGGACACTTTTGGATTGTGTGAGGCCCAATGAATATCTGAGCGCTCTGTGACAGGCTTGATGGCACAGCTGTGACCTAAGTGACTAGAGGATAAGTGAGATTTTGAATCTCTGCACACACTTTTGGACACTGGACACTTTTGGATTGTGTGAGGCCCACTGATATCTGAGCACTATGTGACAGGCTCGATGGCACAGCTGTGACCTAAGTGACTAGAGGATAAGTGAGATTTTGAATCTCTGCACACACTTTTGGACACTGGACACTTTTGGATTGTGGGATTGTGTGAGGACCACTGATATCTGAGCGCTATGTGACAGGCTCGATGGCACAGCTGTGACCTAAGTGACTAGAGGATAAGTGAGATTTTGAATCTCTGCACACACTTTTGGACACTGGACACTTTTGGATTGTGTGAGGCCCAATGAATATCTGAGCGCTATGTGACAGGCTCGATGGCACAGCTGTGACCTAAGTGACTAGAGGATAAGTGAGATTTTGAATCTCTGCACACACTTTTGGACACTGGACACTTTTGGATTGTGTGAGGCCCACTGATATCTGAGCGCTATGTGACAGGCTCGATGGCACAGCTGAGACCTAAGTGACTAGAGGATAAGTGAGATTTTGAATCTCTGCACACACTTTTGGACACTGGACACTTTTGGATTGTGTGAGGCCCAATGAATATCTGAGCGCTATGTGACAGGCTCGATGGCACAGCTGTGACCTAAGTGACTAGAGGATAAGTGAGATTTTGAATCTCTGCACACACTTTTGGACACTGGACACTTTTGGATTGTGTGAGGCCCAATGAATATCTGAGCTCTATGTGACAGGCTCGATGGCACAGCTTTGACCTAAGTGACTAGAGGATAAGTGAGATTTTGAATCTCTGCACACACTTTTGGACACTGGACACTTTTGGATTGTGTGAGGCCCACTGATATCTGAGCGCTATGTGACAGGCTCGATGGCACAGCTGTGACCTAAGTGACTAGAGGATAAGTGAGATTTTGAATCTCTGCACACACTTTTGGACACTGGACACTTTTGGATTGTGTGAGGCCCACTGATATCTTTGCGCTATGTGACAGGCTTGATGGCACAGCTGTGACCTAAGTGACTAGAGGATAAGTGAGATTTTGAATCTCTGGACACACTTTTGGACACTGGACACTTTTGGATTGTGTGAAGCCCAATGAATATCTGAGCGCTATGTGACAGGCTCGATGGCACAGCTGTGAGCTAAGTGACTAGAGGATAAGTGAGATTTTGAATCTCTGCACACACTTTTGGACACTGGACACTTTTGGATTGTGTGAGGCCCACTGATATCTGAGCGCTATGTGACAGGCTTGATGGCACAGCTGTGACCTAAGTGACTAGAGGATAAGTGAGATTTTGAATCTCTGCACACACTTTTGGACACTGGACACTTTTGGATTGTGTGAGGCCCACTGATATCTGAGCGCTATGTGACAGGTTCGATGGCACAGCTGTGACCTAAGTGACTAGAGGATAAGTGAGATTTTGAATCTCTGCACACACTTTTGGACACTGGACACTTTTGGATTGTGTGAGGCCCACTGATATCTGAGCGCTATGTGACAGGCTCGATGGCACAGCTGTGACCTAAGTGACTAGAGGATAAGTGAGATTTTGAATCTCTGCACACACTTTTGGACACTGGACACTTTTGGATTGTGTGAGGCCCAATGAATATCTGAGCGCTATGTGACAGGCTCGATGGCACAGCTGTGACCTAAGTGACTAGAGGATAAGTGAGATTTTGAATCTCTGCACACACTTTTGGACACTGGACACTTTTGGATTGTGTGAGGCCAACTGATATCTGAGCGCTATGTGACAGGCTCGATGGCACAGCTGTGACCTAAGTGACTAGAGGATAAGTGAGATTTTGAATCTCTGCACACACTTTTGGACACTGGACACTTTTGGATTGTGTGAGGCCCACTGATATCTGAGCGCTATGTGACAGGCTTGATGGCACAGCTGTGACCTAAGTGACTAGAGGATAAGTGAGATTTTGAATCTCTGCACACACTTTTGGACACTGGACACTTTTGGATTGTGTGAGGCCCAGTGAATATCTGATCGCTATGTGACAGGCTCGATGGCACAGCTGTGACCTAAGTGACTAGAGGATAAGTGAGATTTTGAATCTCTGCACACACTTTTGGACACTGGACACTTTTGGATTGTGTGAGGCCCACTGATATCTGAGCGCTATGTGACAGGCTTGATGGCACAGCTGTGACCTAAGTGACTAGAGGATAAGTGAGATTTTGAATCTCTGCACGCACTTTTGGACACTGGACACTTTTGGATTGTGTGAGGCCCACTGATATCTGAGCGCTATGTGACAGGCTCGATGGCACAGCTGTGACCTAAGTGACTAGAGGATAAGTGAGATTTTGAATCTCTGCACACACTTTTGGACACTGGACACTTTTGGATTGTGTGAGGCCCACTGATATCTGAGCGTTATGTGACAGGCTTGATGGCACAGCTGTGACCTAAGTGACTAGAGGATAAGTGAGATTTTGAATCTCTGCACACACTTTTGGACACTGGACACTTTTGGATTGTGTGAGGCCCAATGAATATCTGAGCGCTATGTGACAGGCTCGATGGCACAGCTGTGACCTAAGTGACTAGAGGATAAGTGAGATTTTGAATCTCTGCACACACTTTTGGACACTGGACACTTTTGGATTGTGTGAGGCCCACTGATATCTGAGCGCTATGTGACAGGCTCGATGGCACAGCTGTGACCTAAGTGACTAGAGGATAAGGGAGATTGGATTGCTTTTAAAAAAGCAGTTTGCGGAGCAGTGGGTAAACAGCAATGCCAGCCTGTCAGGAAGCCTTAGAAGGCAGCCCAACAACCAACACCACTGATACACCACTATATAGCCTCCCCTTGCACTGCACACAGTGACTGGTGTGTTGTGCAGGCCAAATCGCTAGCATCAGAAGCAGTTTTTTGGTCTTCTTCCCTGCCTAACGCTCTCCCTACAGAATCAGCAGCAACCTCTCCCTATACTGAGATCGGCAGAAGTAAGATGGCGGTCGGCGTGCACGCCCTTTTATACCCCCTGTGACGCCCACCAAAGCAAGCCAATCACTTGCATGCCCTTCTGAAAGATGGTGGTGACCCGTGCCTATGTCATCACGTTGCCCACAGTGTCCGTGGATCCTGATTGGCTGAAAAAGAGCGCAAAACAAACTTTTGAAACGCGACTTTGGCGCGTAAGTCGCCGACCTCGTGGCCGACCTCATCCTAGGGTCGGGTTTTGTTTCATGAAACCCGACTTTGCCAAAAGTCGGCGACTTTTGAATTTTTTAGACCCGTTTCGCTCAACTCTATATGTCACATGTCTAATGCACTTCTATGGAGAGAGTTCTGGAGCATAGCCCAATTCATATACTTTGGAATATAAAAGTTTGGGCACTCCTGGTCAAAATTACTGTTATAGGGAACAGTTAAGTAAGTTGAAGAGGAAATGATCTTTAAAAGGCCTAAAGTTACACATGACATATTTTCTTTGCATGTTAGATAAAAAAATATATATTTTCATCATTTACGTTTTAAAAATTACAAAATTCTTACTTGGAAAATTCTTCCAGCTTTGTGAGATTCCTGGATCGTCTTGCAGGCACTGCTATTTTGAGGTCTTGCCACAGATTTTCAATAATGTTCAGATCAGAGTGCTGTGAGGGTCATTGTAAAACTTTCAGCTTCTGCCTTTTGAGATAGTCTATTTTGGATTTTGACAAGTGTTTAGGATCATTATCCATTTGTAGAAGCCATCACCTTTGAACTTCATCCTTTTTACAGATGGTGTAACGTTACCATTAGAGTTGAGCGACTTTTGCTTTTTTAGGGTCAAGTTTCGTTTCATGAAACCCGACTTTTCCAAAAGTCGGGTCGAGCAAAATCGGCCGACTATAGGGAAAAGTCGGGGGTCCGACCGAAACACGAAACCCAATGTAAGTCAATGGGGAATTAAAGTCGACAGTGAGAGGAGGACAGGAAACACACCTACAGTGCCCATTTGAATGCCAAAAGCATCAATTCTTCTTACTTAAGCTTGTCAACCTTAATTAACTTCATAATGCTAGTTACGCACTGAAAAATGTGGGTTATTTGGCTAAAGTTGTGGGGGGGTAGGGCTGGCTCCAGGTTTTCATGTGCCCTGGGCGAAAGAGTGCCCCTTTAACACATTCCACAACTCATAATGCTCCGATACGGCAGAGAAATAGCGGTATAGTACAATGAAAAATACTTCACTTTTTACATCTCATGACGAGGCCCATCTATTTCTCCATACAGAATCATTGGTCCCATATAATGTTTGAAACAGTATATGATGAGCTCCACATAATGCTACAGTATATGTTGGTCCCCATGGATGAAGCTCCACTGTCTTATAGGCCCAAATAATGCTCCAAACATAATGGGCCCCATTTCTAATGCTCTACTGCATAATGGGGCCTGTAAATGCTGCTCCAGTGTCTGATTTCCACCTTTGGAATGTTCCAGTGTATGGTGGGCCCCATCTATCATTCTCCAGAGTATAGTGCTCCCCAAAAATTGCTGTCCCAACATTGAAAACAATGAAATAAGTCTCCTCGCTTGGGAATCCCTGTACTAGTCTGGACTCCTCGTTGTCCCCATCTTCCATCTCACTGCACAGTATTTCAACCTTGCAAGTGCTGTGATCCTGAGCAAGCAGGGGGGGCCCACTCGTTGGCGACAGCACTGGCACAGGGCCCCTCATAGTACGGTGGTGTGTCTGACGGCGGGTGGGCCGAACCTGCACTTTCATCTGCAGCTTCCTCTTTGTCACCGTGTAAGGTGGAACAGTATATGGGAAGGGTAACCTGAGTTTCATTAGGGTCAGATTCAGGCAGTGTAGCGTGCGAGGGGAATGTAGTGGTCTGGGTCAATGTACCAGCAGATTCATCGAGCAGTGGCTGGGCATCAGTGCACTTGTGTCGCCCCCAGGAGTACGGTCGCCACAGTGGCATTACCTTCCTCCTAGGGAGTGTGATGTCATGCTTGGGAGCAACGAAGGATCTCTCTAGCAGGTTAACTGATTGGGCGGCGTTATTCCCACGAGTCACGACCCTCCAAACAGCGTTCATGAAGGCAAAGTGTTTGTTTTACGTGGGCATTATGGTTGCAAAGCTGAACCTTAAAGGAATGTCCAGAAGGGCACCACCAGGAGTGGAGCCTACGGCGTAATTTGACTCAACACGGGCAACCTCAACCATCCAGCAAGAAAAAAGATGTACACATTGCAAGCTTAATTCCATTAACGAACGAGACTAAGTCATGCCCCGCGGTCCGAGTCCGGCTTACTAGAGGGATACGCGAGTCTCTGGCACGTGAGATTGGCCAATAACTGGTGTGTCATGCCCTTACATGTCCGTGGCTGCATGTGCGCTACACTGAAAATGCCAGCGTTTGTCGCTTACAGGTGCAGATAACCCGCTGAACAACGTTAGTGATGGGGATCTGGGATTACAATTATTACCCGCGAACGATGATTTCCCAGTAAGTGCAGGTCAACCGCAGTTCCGGAATTAGGCCTAATCGTCATTCCAGAAAAAATGAACAACTTACGTGTGCAAACCACAGGTGCTGTAGCTTGCTTAACAGCTCGCCTGCCGTTCTCAGGCCCAGTATGGATTACATGTGATTGCACAAAGGTGAGAAAGGGTACCGTATCACCGGATAACATGTATGGATAGCATAGTTTACACATTCAAAATATATGTCTATAGATCAGGAGGCAGGCTCAAACGGTGTCAGGCCCAGTATGCATTACACGTGATTGCACAAAGGTGAGAAAAGGTACCGTATCCCCGGATAACATGTATGGATAGCATAGTGTACACATTCAAAATATATGTCTATAGATCAGGAGGCAGGCTCAGACGGTGTCAGGCCCAGTATGGATTACACGTGATTGCACAAAGGTGAGAAAGGGTACCGTATCACTGGATAACATGTATGGATAGCATAGTGTACACATTCAAAATATATGTCTATAGATCAGGAGGCAGGCTCAGACGGTGTCAGGCCCAGTATGGATTACACTTGATTGCACAAAGGTGAGAAAAGGTGATCCAGGATGCTGGCCAACCAGTAGTCATCATCGTTCAAAATTTTGGCAATGCGAAGGTCCCCTTTAAGGATCTGCAAGGCATAATCTGACATGTGGGCCAATGTTCCCGGTGTCAATGATGCACTGCGAGTGCTGGGTGGAGGAGCACTTTCAGGCAAATCCACATCCCTCCAGTCACGCTCAAACCCAGTACCAGACCTTGCAAAGCCAATATTATCTCTTGCCCCACGAGAAGCATCCTCCTCCCCTAAATAATCTTCCCCATCATCATCCTCCTCCTCTTCCTCTTCTTCCTCCACCACCTCGTCCACACCAGTTCCCTGACCAGACAATGGCTGACTGTCATCAAGGCTTCCCTCCTCCTCTTCCTCCTCATCAACCTTGGCTGCAGACGCCTGCTCCTTAATGTGCGTCAAAGTTTGCATGAGCAGACGCATAAGTGGGATGCTCATGCTTATGATGGCGTCGTCTGCGCTTACCAGCCGTGTGCATTCCTCAAAACGCTGAAGGACTTTACAGAGGTCTTTCAGCTTCGACCACTGCACACCTGTCAACTCCATGTCTGCCCTCAAAGTGCCTGCCCCTGTATCCTCCCACAAATGCATTACAGCCTGCCTTTGTTCGCACAGCCGCTCAACCATGTGCAGGGTGGAGTTCCACCTTGTTGCAACGTCGATAATTAGGCGGTGCTTGGGAAGGTGGAGCAATCGCTGCAGCTTCTACATACGACTGGAGTGTAACGGTGACCGGCGGATGTGCGAGCACAGTCTTCGAACCTTCAGGAGCAGGTCTGTTAACTCCGGATAATTACCAGGTTCAAGGAGTGAGCCAAGCAAGGTATGTGTCTGAGTTTTGAAAGGGCTTTGGCTGCCACAAAATTCCGGCTGTTATCACTAACTACCTTGCCTGCCTCAAGATGTAGACTGCCCAGCCATGATTCAGTTTGTCGCTGAAAGTAGTCGGCCAGTACCTCTGTGGTGTGTCTGTTGCCCAAACACATCATCTGCAACACAGCCTGCTGACGCTTTCCACTAGCTGATCGATAGGGGGACACTTCGCTTGCAACACTGTCAGCTGTGGATGCAGTGCTCGTGCGACTGCGCTCCGTGGACCAGCTTTTGCTTCTGGAGGAGGAGGAGGAGGAGGAGGGCCGAACGCCTACAGCCAACTGTTTCCTATACCGTAGGCTAGGCAGCACTGTGCCACCACCGCTGTCCCCTGTGGACCCTGCATCCACCACATTAACCCAGTGCGCAGTGATGGGCACGTAATGGCCCTGGCCATGCCTACTGGACCATGCATCAATTGTGAGGTGCACCTTTCCACTCACTGACTGCTTGAGTACATGTACAATGCGGTCTTTCACATGAAGGTGGAGGGCTGGGATGGCTTTGCAAGAAAAGAAGTGGCGACTGGGTAGTTCATAGCGTGGTACCACGTAGGCCATTAGTTCGCGGAAAGCTGTGCTTTCAACCAACCGATAGGGCATCATCTCTAACGAGATTAGTTTGGCAATGTGGGCGTTCATACACAGTGTACGCGGATGAGAGGATGAGTACTTTTTTGTCCTACTCAAAGTCTCTGGTAGGGTGAGCTGGACTTGAGAGCTGCATATGGTGGAACTAGCGGTGGACATGGCGGACTGAGAGAGGGTTGATGATGGTGATGGAGTTGGTGTTCTTTCTGATGGCCTAGATTCAGTCTTTTGTTGCAATAACAATGTCATTCCCTGACTGATTTGCCCTTGCGACGACAACTCAACATTTGCTGCTGGTGGTGTGCTAACCGGTGGACTTACAGTGGGGGAAACAATGTTGCGTTGCTGACTACCTTCTTTCGGAGCAGTAGCACATGTGGTACGTGAGTTTTGGTAGTCCGTCCACGCTTGCAAGTGCATGGTGGTTAAATGTCTTAGCATGCAACTGGTATTCAAATTTCTCAGATTTTTCCCTCTGCTAAAGGTCTTTGCGCACTTCTTACAGCTAACCTTTGCCTGATCATTAGGATTTTGTTCAAAAAAGTGCCACACTGCTCTCATCCTACTTGGGAAAACAGTTTGAGGCCTTGCACACTGTGCTATTTTGACCGTCTGGCCAAGTTGTCATGCAATTTTTTGGGTTTTTGTAACCCGTTTTTGGACTGCTACGGGCCTGCCAGATAACAACTGTTGCGATGTTGATGCCCGCTGCGGATGCTCCTCCTCCTCTTCTGAGCTATTGGCAGCAGCACACTCTACCCCCAATGGATGCCAATCTGGGTCAACAACTGTGTCATCCATCACCTCCTCTTCAATGTCATGTGCACCTTCCTCTGTGTCACCGTGTATGGTGGTATAGTATGCGGGAAGGGGCACCTGAGTTTCTTCTGGATCAGATTCTGCCTCAGTACACAGCGAGGACAATGTAGTGCTCTCAGTGAATGTACCAGCAGAATCATCTATCAGTGGCTGTGCATCAGTACACTCCATGTCAGATTCATCTTTGCCTGGGTAATTCACGATTTGACTTGATAACCCAAGCATGGTATGTGAAAACAGCTCCATGGAGTAATCTGTAGTGTGGCCTGCCGCATCCTTCAATTTTGGTAGGAGTGAAGGACACAAGGAAAGGTGTGGTTCATGACCATGAGCCTCCAATGACGACTCAGTGCTTTTATTTTTTACAACTTCAGAAGAGGAGGCGATAGAGCTGGAGGCTGAGTCAGCAATGTAAGCCAAAACTTGTTCTTGAAGCTCCGGCTTTAGAAGCGGTTTACCTACTCCCAGAAAAGGGAGCCTTCGAGGCCTTGTGGAGCCAGATGATGACGCAGCCTCAACACCTCCTGCATTAGGTGCTACTTTGCTTTTGCCACTACCAGCAGATCCACCACCAACACCAACACCATCATTACCAGCTGCCAACCCCCGCCCACTTCCACAGACTCTTCCACCACACTTCCTCATTTTTTGGAAAAATGTACCCAAATTTCCACCAACTCTCTGGTGCTTTAAAACAAGGTACAAGGTGTACAGAGGACTGTGGAGAACTGGAATGTCTCTACACTTCAGGACACTGTTGGATTCAATCAGGCCCTGTTTATTTAACACTGCAATATGACAGGCAGATTCTCTATGCTGTTTGAAAGGTGTATAGAGGACTGTGGAGAACTGAAATGTCTCTACACTTCAGGACACTGTTGGATTCAGTCAGGCCTTGTTTATTGAACACCGCAATGTGATTGGCAGAAATTGCCTAGTGTATTGCAAACTACAAGGTGTATATAGAATTGGGCAGAACTGGAATCTCCCTAGAGTGTAGGTCTGTAAGAACGGAACAACTCCTAGACTTTTCCTTACAGAGTCACACACTTAGCTTCAATTTGGCCATGATAACAGCCGTTACACGGTACTGAAAGAAGAGCGTGCACGTATACCACTGTCCGGTGTATGTAAAATTGTCAAGCTCAATGTTTTTGGATACGGACTGACACACGCTGTCTCTCTATAGTTTTTAATGTAATCAAACAGCAAATATACTGAACTGTTTGAAAACCAGACAAAACTATAAGGTGGAGGTCTGTAAGAACGGAACAACTCCTCGACTTATCCTTACAGAGTCACACACAGCTTCACTGTGGCTGTGATAACAGCCGTTACACGGTACTGTGTGAGGAGCGTACACCGCTGTGCGGTGTGTGAAAAATGAACGCTCAGTAACTCACAAGGACAAAACAATAAAATCCGGATTGCTTTGAAAAACGCAGTTTGCTCAGCAGTGTGCACACAGCAATGCAGCTACCAGGTAGCCTTAAAAGGCAGCCTAATAATCAACAGAGCTGATGCACCAAAATATAGCTTCCCCTTGCACTGCACAGTGACTGGTGTGTTGTACAGGCAAAATTGCTAGCAGCAGAATCAGTTTTTGGTATCTTCTTCCCTGCCTAACGCTCTCCCTACAGAATCACCAGCAGCAGCTCTCCCTATTCTGAGATCAGCATGAATAACATGGCGGTCAGTGTCCCCACCCTTTTATACCCCCTGTGACACCCCACAAAGCAAGCCAATCACTTGCATGCCCTTCTCCAAGATGGTGGTGACCGTTGCCTATGTCATCACGTTGCCCACAGTGTCCGTTCTTCCTGATTGGCTGCAAAAAAGGCGCTCAAGCATCTTTTGAAACGCGACTTTGGTGCAAAAGTCGCTGACCTCGTGGCCGACCTCACGCTAAGTTCGGGTTTCGTTTCATGAAACCTGACTTTGGCGAAAGTCGGCGACTTTTCAATTTTTCGCTCAAATCTAGTGCAGAGTGTACATTAATGAGAAAAAAATGAACTTTTTTGAATTTGCCAAATGGCTGCAAAGAAACAAAGAGTGAAAAATATAAAGTGGCCTGAATAATTTCCGTACCCACTGTATAGTACACCTACAGAACCCAGCAATTACCGTAACAAAACTTTAAAGCAATTTCCCTAAAAAACAAAAACTCCACAAAAAAGTGTTGGATACCTCCTCCCGTGCTTCTTCCACTTACACTGCCACATCCATCTACTGTACACCTCTTCACCTTGGCATCTGCCTCCTGGTTCAAGATAATTATTATATTTTTTTATTCTCTGTAATTTTAAGTGAAATAGCTATCCACATATGTTTGCAGAGCAGCTGTCCTGCCCCTAACCCAATTTTACTTCCTTTTGCAACCCCCAACCACTTTCAACCATCATTTTACAGCAAAAAAGTTCAGGCCTACACTGGCTTATACTGCAAGTGAGCTGGTCTTATTATGCTGGGAAGGGCCCAATAACTATGGTGCTTCACATCCTCTTAATTTCAGCTCACAGTTGTCTGCTTTGCCTTTTCTACTTATTACAAATAAGGTGGGACCCTAAATAATAAGAACAGCTCACAACTGTCTGCTTTCCATTTGCTGGTTATTAAAAATAGGGGAATCCACATTGTTTTTTTTCATTTATTTATTAACAAATACAGTAAAATACACTCGCAAGGAACTGCTCTACTTCTCAACTTGGACTTCCGCCTTTTGGTTTAAGATTTTTTTTTTAAATATTTTGTTATTTTAAGTAATTTCTCCATCTAGATTTGTTTGCAGGGCAATTGTCGTGCTCTTACCCCCATTTTGCCTACTTAAGTGAACCCGTAGCCCTTACCAAAACCATTTTCCAGCATCAAAGTTCAGGTCCTCATTGACTAATATGAGGTTCAGGTCCGGGGTCAAGCTTTGGTCAGGTTCTGGTACTCGAACCAAACTTTGGACTAAAGTTTGTCCGAACCAGACAAACCCAAACTCCCATGAGTCCTGCTCATCTTAATATTAACCTACATTATTATATGATGCCATGCATAAAGCAACCCAGTACAATAAATGCTCCCTCCTATTCATCTGACTCCACAGGCTCCATGCACATGAAAACCGCACTTGATATCTGCATTTAAACATACTGGTTGATGACCGGATCATGCAGCTTTATATGAAAACCCCTATTTATTATAATGGCTGGACCTGAAATAACAAGTGCTTCTCACCTATTGCGCCCCTCCCAATTCCTTGTAGATTGTAAGCTGGCGAGCAGGGCCCTCACTTCTCCTGTATTGATAATTAATGACGTGATAGAGAATATGCATAATAAGTGAGCATGCCACAAATCCAGCACGCGTTTCGCTTCCGCTTTGACAGGACGTGTGGTGGAGGGGTATCGGCTGACTAATAAAGTGCGAATACAGCTGCTGCAAATGGGTCATCAGTAGTGTTGAGCATTACGATACCGCAAGTATCGGGTATCGGCCGATATTAGCTGTATCGGAATTCCGATACTTAGTTCCGATACTTTTTTCATATCGAATACCGGAATCGGAAGGTCCCATAATGCTAGGAGCCCGCTCGATTTGATTCCGCCAATGGGGATCCTCAGAAGTGTGGGCACATCCTGTTAGGCATGTAGGCATGTTAACTACTGGCATGGCTGTGATTGGCTGCTGAAATGATGTCATGATGCACTATAAAAACCGCAGCAGCCGCCATTTCGGGTTCACTCTGCTGTGAATTCAGTTAGGGACAGGCTGCTGTTGAAGACTGTGAGGGACAGTTAGAAATAGCGATCATTAAAAATATCTATTGCTCTACCCAGACTACATAATCCACCACTGTAGCATTTTTGTAGCCCAGCAGCGCTGTTTTAATAGCTGTCTGCAAGGGCTGTGTGAGTGCAGACCCACGCTGTGTAGTGTGTCCTGCAGGCACATCTGCTTGTAGGCCGACCAGCGTGTGTCTCTGCCTCATACACATTTTTCTTTTATTGCTGCTTTTTTTTCTCCTGTATAGTGTGCTTCCATACGTATCCATATACGTTGGTTGCAAACACTAAAGGAGTGGACAGCGGAGCCTTTCAGTGCTATAGCTCTTTTCTCTGCACTGTTTTTGGCTGTCTGATAGGTCTCTCTGTGTGTGAGTGCAGCTCACGTTGCAGTGTGTTCTACAGCCACCGCTGGTTGTAGTCCGCTCAGCGTGCGTCACTGCCTCATACACAGTCCTTTTTTTTTATTTATAGCAGCAAATTTGTGCAGATTTTTGCTCCTATATTAGTGTGCTTCCATCCGCATCCATTGTCATTGGTTGGTTGCAAACACTATATAGGATTAGATAGAGGAGCCTTTTTGCTGGCTTGTGCCCTTCAGGGCCAGCCAGACTAGTATCACCCTATTTTTTGGAGCCTCATCAATTGCATTGTAGGTTAGCTTCCTGCATTGTAATCGCTCCAAAAAGTTTGTGATACTATAGCTTTCAAACTTTGGTCACATCCTTTTATTCCCCCCCCCACCCAAAAAAAATAAAAAAAGGAAGTAAAGTTCACCAAACACTCCACTTTAGAGTTGTGTAGGCCACATTAGATCATATTAAAGTGTAGTACACACACTCTTGTCAAAATTAGTGTTTCTTATACTGGTTAGCAGGTGTTCAGGAATAAGAACACTAAGCACCCCTTTTTTACTTTTATGCCTATCTTTATCAGTCTACCAAGATGAAGAAGGCAGGGAGTAAGGCACGTGGTCGTGGCCGTGGAGTTTCAGCAGGGAGAGGACGTGGGGATTCAGCAGGGAGAGGACGTGGGGATTCGGTGCCTGCTGCGGCCACCAGTGACCCGGCATCCCCCACTTTTACCAGGCAACTGTCCTTCATGCGCTGCTTTGTAGGACCTCGCCGTACCCCACTACTGCGTGATGAACAAATTGAAGCCGTTGTCAGATGGATGGCAGCTAACGCATCCACTTCAATGACTTCCGCATCCTCTCAGGGCCAGAGCACTGAAGAGCAACCATCTGTCTCTTCACCACCTGCCAAATTGCCCAGGCAGTCTGAGAGCCCTGGACAGGAGCCATCTCAATCTTTACTTCTGTTCTCAGAATCTGTTGGCTTGGAAAGAGGTGGCCAGCCAAGCAGCATTCTAGAGCAAGAAGAAGAGGGAGTATGCAGTGATGCGCAACTGCTTTGTCCCTCTGAATCTGAAGAGGCGGGTGGGCCAGTGCCTATTATCAGCACACCTCAGTACTCATATGATGATGATGAGACTCAGTTGCCAATTTCTGGTGCGTACGGTGCTGGCGAGACAACCCAGGACCAGCCGGTGCTTGAATAGGGGAGTGTAGATGATGAGGTCCTTGACCCATCATGGCGTCAGCCACAGGAAGGTGGTGGGAGCAGCTCTGAGGAAGAGATTCCCCGAACGGCCAAAACAGGAGGGAGAGGGCGGGGGCAGACTTGGTTGCCTGTAGCCTCCACTTTGGCACCCGTTAGGAGCAATCCTCTTCCAAAACACAAAACGGGCGCTCCCAGGACTTGCAGTGCGTGGTCTTTTTTTGACACAGTTGCAGATGACATTTGCTTTGTCAAATGCAAGCTGTGTCATCAGAAAGTTAAACGAGGGAAAAATGTGAGCAACCTCAATACCACAAATATGTGGAAACTTGTGCGTACCAAGCACGAGGTGGAGTTACACAGACACACTGAAGATGTAGGCCAACCTTCAGCAGCACCTACCACCTCTTCAGCTCATGTTGGGGCCTCTTCCTCCAGCTCACACACAGCTGGTTCGGCTTCCTCACTGGAACGCCGTGGAAGAACCTCTGCCACTGTTGTCCAGAGACCCAGTGAAATTTCACCCACTGAACCACGTTCTCAGTCATCATCACTAGAGTTGAGCGAAACGGGTCGAAAAATTTCAAAAGTCGCCGACTTTTGGCAAAGTCGGGTTTCATGAAACGAAACCCGACCCTAGGATGAGGTCGGCCACGAGGTCGGCGACTTAAGCGCCAAAGTCGCGTTTCAAAAGTTTGTTTTGCGCTCTTTTTCAGCCAATCAGGATCCACGGACACTGTGGGCAACGTGATGACATAGGCAGGGGTCTCCACTATCTTTCAGAAGGGCATGCAAGTGATTGGCTTGCTTTGGTGGGCATCACAGGGGGTATAAAAGGGCGTGCACGCCGACCGCCATGTTACTCATGCTGATCTCAGAATAGGGAGAGCTGCTGCTGCTGATGATTTTGTAGGGAGAGCGTTAGGCAGGGAAGAAGACATCAGAAACTGCTTCTGCTGCTAGCGATTTTGCCTGTACAACACACCAGTCACTGTGCGTGCAGTGCAAGTGGAGGCTATATATTGCTGGATCATCAGTGATGGTTGTTAAGCTGCCTTCTAAGTGCAGAAATTCAAAATCTCTGTTATCATCTAGTGACATTTTTCACACCTGCGACATCGAGCCTGTGACATAGCGCTGGGATATTCAGTGGGCCTCACACAATCCAAAAGTGTCCAGTGTCCACAAGTGTGTGCAGAAATTCAAAATCTCCGTTATCATCTAGTGACTAGAGTTGAGCGATACCGTCCGATACTTCAAAGTATCGGATCGGAATGGATCGGCCGATCTTAAAAAAAAGTATCGGTATCGACGATTCCGATACCGGAAGTCCCATTCAAGTCTATGGGACTTCCGGTATCGGAATAAGAAAAACCCTGTTTTTGCCTTGTACAGCCTCTCTGGGGTCTGTACGGGCCTTTCGGGGGGCTGTGCCGGCCTGCCAGGGGGTCTGTGCAGGCTCCGGTGGTCTGTGCCGGCCTGCCGGGGGGCTGTGCCGGCCTGCCGGTGGTCTGTGCAGGCTCCGGTGGGCTGTGCCGGCCTGCCGGGGGGCTGTACAGGCTCCGGGGGGCTGTGCCGGCCTGCAGGGGGGCTGTGCCGGCCTGCCGGGGGGCTGTACAGGCTTCGGGGGTCTGTGCAGGCATCGTCCGATGGGACTACAAGTCCCATCTGGCGATGCCTGCTACCATGACAGTGATTGACACATTAGCCAATGATGGGACAGTAGTAGTCCCATCATCCGGCTAATGTGTTGAATGTTAAAAAAAAAAAAAAAAAAATTACATGCTACATACATGCTACATACATACAACATGCATACTACATACATGCTACATTCATACTACATACTACATACATGCTACATTCATACTACATATATACTACATGCAACATACATACTACATATATACTACATGCATGCAACATGCATACTACATATATACTACATGCAACATACATACTACATATATTCTACATGCATGCAACATGCATACTACATATATACTACATGCTACATACATACTACATATATGCTACATACATACTACATATATACTACATGCATGCTACATACATACTGCATGCTACATACATACTACATGCTACATACATACTACATATATGCTACATACATACTACATATATACTACATGCATGCTACATACATACTGCATGCTACATACATACTACATACATACCACATATATACTACATACATACTACATGCATGCTACATGCTACATACATACTACATACATACTACATACATACTACATACATACTACATGCATGCTACATGCATGCTACATGCTACATACATAACACATATATACTACATGCATGCTACATACATACTACATGCTACATACATACCACATACATACTACATACATACTACATACATACTACATGCATGCTACATACATACTACATGCTACATACATACTATATATATACTACATGCATGCTACATACATACTACATACTACATATATACTACATACATACTACATACATACTACATGCATGCTACATACATACTACATGCTACATACATACCACATACATACTACATATATACTACATGCATGCTACATACATACTGCATGCTACATGCATGCTACATACATACTACATACATACTACATGCTACATACATACCACATATATACTACATACATACTACATACAATACATTCATACAATACATACATAGACATACAGTACATATAACATAGAGTAACATACTTACCAATACTTGTCACATTGTTCCCCGAAGCCATTGTCTTTTACGAAATAAATATTAACATAACAAACCACAAAAATACTCACCCACGATCCGAAGCAGTCCACGAATGTGTCCCACGACGATCTTGGGTAGAGAACAGCATCATCAGCTGATGCTGCCGTTCTCTACGGGCTGCAGGAATCCAATGACGGAAGGTAGGTATCCTTCCGCACTGTATTCCTCCGCCACTTAAAAAAAAAAAAAGTCCCTAGTCTCACTTTATGCCATTGCTGTGTGGGAATTTCCCACGCAGCAATGGCATAAAGTGAGACTAGGGACTTTTTTTTTTTTAAGTGGCGGAGGAATACAGTGCGGAAGGATACCTACCTTCCGTCATTGGATTCCTGCAGCCCGTAGAGAACGGCAGCATCAGCTGATGCTGCAGTTCTCTACCCAAGATCGTCGTGGGACACACTCGTGGACTGCTTCGGATCGTGGGTGAGTATTTTTGTGGTTTGTTATGTTAATATTTATTCCGTAAAAGACAATGGCTTCGGGGAACAATGTGACAAGTATTGGTAAGTATGTTACTCTATGTTATATGTACTGTATGTCTATGTATGTATTGTATGAATGTATTGTATGTAGTATGTATGTAGTATATATGTGGTATGTATGTAGCATGTAGTATGTATGTAGTATGTATGTAGCATGCATGTAGCATGCAGTATGTATGTAGCATGCATGTAGTATATATGTAGTATGTATTTAGTATGTATGTAGTATATATGTAGCATGTAGTATGTATGTAGCATGCATGTAGTATATATGTGTTATGTATGTAGCATGCATGTAGTATGTATGTAGTATGTATGTAGTATGTATGTAGCATGCATGTAGTATGTATGTAGTATATATGTGGTATGTATGTAGTATGTATGTAGTATGTATGTAGTATGTATGTAGCATGCATGTAGTATGTATGTAGTATATATGTGGTATGTATGTAGTATGTATGTAGCATGCAGTATGTATGTAGCATGCATGTAGTATATATGTAGTATGTATGTAGCATGTAGTATGTATGTAGCATGCATGTAGTATATATGTAGTATGTATGTAGCATGTAGTATGTATGTAGCATGCATGTAGTATGTATGTAGTATATATGTAGTATGTATGTAGCATGTAGTATGTATGTAGCATGCATGTAGTATATATGTGTTATGTATGTAGCATGCATGTAGTATGTATGTAGTATGTATGTAGTATGTATGTAGCATGCATGTAGTATGTATGTAGTATATATGTGGTATGTATGTAGTATGTATGTAGTATGTATGTAGCATGCATGTAGTATGTATGTAGTATATATGTGGTATGTATGTAGTATGTATGTAGCATGCAGTATGTATGTAGCATGCATGTATTATATATGTAGTATGTATGTAGCATGTAGTATGTATGTAGCATGCATGTAGTATATATGTAGTATGTATGTAGCATGTAGTATGTATGTAGCATGCATGTAGTATGTATGTAGTATTTTTTTTTTTTTTTAACATTTAACACATTAGCCGGATGATGGGACTACTACTGTCCCATCATTGGCTAATGTGTCAATCACTGTCATGGTAGCAGGCATCGCCAGATGGGACTTATAGTCCCATCGGACGATGCTTGCACAGACCCCCGGACATCAGCACAGCCCCCCGGCAGGCCGGCACAGCCCCCCGGCAGGCCGGTACAGACCCTCACAGGGTGCACAGACCACCGGCAGGCCGGCACAGCCCCCCGGCAGGCCGGTACAGACCCCCACAGGGTGCACAGACCACCGGCAGGCCGGCACAGCCCCCCGGCAGGCCGGTACAGACCCCGGGCAGTCCACACAGCCCCCCGGCAGGCCTGCACAGCCCCCCGGCAGGCCGGCAGACACCCCCGGAAGGCCCGAAATGACGGCGCATCATGATGCGCACACACCGCGCATCATGATGACGTCATTTCGGCTGTCAATCAACTTTGAACTTCAACTTCCGATTCCGATGCCGACTTCCGATATTGAAAAAATATCGGAAGTCGGTATCGGAATTCCGATACAGCAAGTATCGGCCGATACCCGATACTTGCGGTATCGGAATGCTCAACACTACTAGTGACATTTTTCACACCTGCGACATCGAGCCTGTGACATAGCGCTGTGATATTCAGTGGGCCTCACGCAATCCAAAAGTGTCCAGTGTCCACAAGTGTGTGCAGAAATTCAAAATCTCAGTTATCCTCTAGTGACATTTTTCACACCTGCGAAATCGAGCCTGTGACATAGCACTGTAATATTCAGTGGGCCTCACACAATCCAAAAGTATCCAGTGTCCACAAGTGTGTGCAGAAATTCAAAATCTCCCCCGTCCTTGTACCTTGTTTTACATTACTATATAGTTTGTTGGATTTTGTCTACATTTCTACCAAAAATGAGGAAGGCTGGTGGAAGAGGCCGTGGAATTGGGCGGGGGTTGGCAGCTGGTAATGATGGTGTTGGTGGTGGATCTGATGGTAGTGGCAAAAGCAAAATAGGACCGAATGCAGGAGGTGTTGAGCTTGCGTCATCGTCTGGCTCCACAAGGCCTCGAAGGCTTAGTTTTCTAGGAGTTGGCAAACCGCTTTTAAAGCCAGAGCTTCAGGAAAAAGTTTTGACTTACATTGCTGACTCAGCCTCTAGCTCTATTGCCTCCTCTTCTGAAGTTGTAAAAAATAAAAGCACTGAGTCGTCATTGGAGGCTCATGTTCATGAACCACACCTTTCCTTGTGTCCTTCACCCCAACCAAGATTGAAGGATGACGCAGGCCATACTACTGATTACTCCATGGAGCTGTTTTCACATACCATGCCTGGATTATCAAGTGAAATGGTGAATTACCCAGGCAAGATGAATCTGACATGGAGTGCACTGATGCACAGCCACTGATAGATGATTCTGCTGGTACATTCACTCAGAGCACTACATTGTCCTCGCAGTGTACAGAGCCAGATTCTGACCCTGATGAGACTCAGGTGCCCCTTCCCGCATACTATACCACCATACACGGTGACACAGAGGAAGGTGCACATGACTTTGAAGAGGAGGTGATGAATGACCCAGTTGTTGACCCAGATTGGCATCCATTGTGGGAAGAGGGTGCTGCTTCCAATAGCTCAGATGAGGAGGAGGAGCATCCACAGCAGACATCGACATCGAAACAGCTGTTATCTGGCAGGCCCGGAGCACTCCAAAGACAGGTTCTAAAAATCAAAAGAGTTGCTGGACAGCTTGTCCAGAGGGTCAAAATATCACAGCGTGCTAGGCCGCAAAATGTCTGCCAAAGTAGGAAGAGTGCAGTGTGGCACTTTTTTGAGCAAAATCCTCATGATCAGGCCAAGGTTATCTGTAAGAAGTGCGCAAAGACCTTTAGCCGAGGGAAAAATCTGAAAAATTTGAATACCAGTTGCATGCTTAGACATTCAACCAGCATGCACTTGCAAGCGTGGACACAACACCAAACCTCAAGTACCACATCAACATGCAACTGATCACAGAGAAGGTAGTCAGCAACGCTACATTGTTTCCCCACTGTAAGCCCACCGGTTAGCACAGCAGCAAATGTTGAGGTGTCGTTGCAAGGCCACAGCAGTCAGGGAATCCCACTGTTATATCAACGAAAGACAGAATCTAGGCCATCAGAAAGAACACCAACTCCATCACCATCATCAACCCTATCTCAGTCCGCCATGTCCACTGCTACTTCCACCATATGCAGCTCTCAAGTCCAGCTCACCCTCCCAGACACTATGAGTAGGTCAAGAAAGTACTCAGTCTCTCATCCGCGTACACTGGGTTTGAACGCCCACATTGCCAAACTAATCTCGTTAGAGATGATGCCCTATCGGTTGGTGGAAAGCGCAGCTTTCCACGAACTCATGGCCTATGCAGTACCACGCTATGACCTACCCAGTCGCCACTTCTTCTCTCGCAAAGCCATCCCAGCACTCCACCATCATGTGAAAGACCGCATTGTCCATGCACTCAAGCAGTCAGTGAGCGGAAAGGTGCACCTCACAACTGATGCATGGTCCAGTCGGCATGGCCAGGGCCGTTACGTGTCCATCACTGTGCACTGGGTTAATGTGGTGGATGCAGGGTCCACAGGGGACAGCAGTGGTGGGATATTGCTGCCTAGCCCACGGTATATGAGACAGTTGGCTGTAGGCGTTCGACCCTCCTCCTCCTCCTCCTCCTCCAGCGAAAGCTCGTCCACAGAGCGCAGTCGTATGAGCACTCCATCTGCAGCCGCTACTGTTGCACATGAGGTGTCCCCCTATTGAGCAGCTAGTGGAAAGCGTCAGCAGGCTGTGTTGCAGATGATGTGTTTGGGCGACAGACACACCGCTGAGGTGCTGGCCGAGTACTTTCAGCGACAAACTGAGTCATGGCTGGGCAGTGTACATCTTGAGGCAGGCAAGGTAGTTAGTGATAACGGCCATAATTTTGTGGCAGCCATAGCCCTTTCAAAACTCAGCCACATACCTTGCTTGGCTCACACCTTGAACCTGGTGGTGCAGTGCTTCCTGAATAATTCTCCGGAGTTAACAGCCCTGCTCCAGAAGGTGCGAAGACTGTGCGTGCACATCCGCCGGTCGCCTGTACACTCCATTCGTATGCAGAAGCTGCAGCGATTGCTCCACCTTCCCAACCACCGCCTCATTATCGACATTGCAACAAGGTGGAACTCCACCCTGCACATGGTGGAGCGGCTGTGCGAGCAGAGGCAGGCCATAATGCATTTGTGGGAGGATACACGGCCAGGCACTTTGAGAGCAGACATGGAGTTGACAGGTGTGCAGTGGTCGAAGCTGAAAGACCTCTGTAAAGTCCTTCAGTGTTTTGAGGAATGCACACGGCTGGTAAGCGCAGACGACGCCATCCTAAGCATGAGCATCCCACTTATGCGTCTGCTCATGCAAACTTTGACGCACCTTAAGGAGCAGGCGTCTGCAGCCAATGTTGATGAGGAGGAAGAGGTGGAGGGAATCCTTGATGACATTCAGCCATTGTCTGCTCAGGGACCTCTCCTGGACGAGGTGGAGGAAGAAGAGGAGGAGGAGGATGATGATGGGGATGATTACTTAGGGGAGGAGGATGCATCTCGTGGGGCAAGTGAAAATGTTGGCGTGGCAAGGTCTGGTACAGGGTTCGTGCGTGACTGGAGGGATGTGGATTTGCCAGAAAGTGCTCCTCCACCCAGCACTCGCAGTGCATCATTGACACCGGGAACATTGGCCCACATGTCAGATGATGCCTTGCAGATCCTAAAAAGGGACCCACGCATTGCCAAAATGATGAACGATGACGACTACTGGTTGGCCAGCATCCTGGATCCACGCTATAAAGGCAAATTACAAAACATCATGCCACAGGAGAACCCTGACCTAATATTGGCTACTAAACAAGCAACACTGGTTAACCGATTGGTTGAGGCATTCCCAGCACACAGCAGCGGTGATGGTTCTTACACGAGCCGTACGGGCTGGGGGCAGCTTGGCAGAGGTGTTCGTGGTGCACACAGCAGAAGTGGCGTTGGAGACAGGGGTTTCATGACAATGTTGTGGACTGATTTTTCACGGACCGCTCACACAACCGGTAATACTGCATCGATGGAAAGTGACAGGAGACAGCAGTTGTCAACTATGGTTAACAACTACTTTTCCTCCCATATCGATGTTCTCCCGCACAGGTCATTCCCCTTTGACTATTGGGCCGCTAAGCTGGACACCTGGCCTGAATTGGCACAATATGCCTTACAGGAGCTCGCTTGCCCAGCTGCAAGTGTGCTATCGGAAAGAGTTTTCAATGCAGCTGGATCAATCCTGACAGAAAAAAGGACCCGTCTGTCAACCCAAAATGTGGATGATCTAACCTTCATTAAAATGAACCATGCATGGGTTTCCAAGGATTTTGTCCCACCTTCCCTTGATGATACGTAGGTTGCCAGAAAAATGGCTTGCTTTGGTCCTCCTCCTATTCCGCGAACTTGACCTATTTCGCCTTTTGCAGCAGCTGAATGACCCACATCTACATATGCCACTTTGTAAACCTCCCTAAGTGGGCGGCCCCCACCCATGGCCGGGGTCACCACCTAGCACACAAAACCGTGCGTGTGCCGTTGCCCTGGACAGGTGGGTAGGCCGACTCTTGGGCGCGGGCACTGGCATAGGGTCCCTCATAGTGCAATCAAGTGTCTCTGACAGTGGTGGTGCACACCCGCCATCAGACACACCGCCGTACTATGAGGGGCCCAGTGCCAGTACCGACGCCCACGAGTGTGCCCCCCTTGCTTGGGCAGGGCCCCAGCATTTGCAATGTTTACCTCTCCCTGCTCCTCCGCTGTGTAGTCTGGGCTGTCAAATCCTTCACTGGGACTGCCACTACAAATTGATTGAACTGAAAGATGATGGTTAAGATGTAGCTATGCCCTGTCCTGCTGGCCGGGCTCTAGCTCCAGATGATCAGTGGCTTCCATTTCTTATGGACGTCGACTCACAATTACATGCAGTGGTGGTTTATCATCAGCTTTCACAGTTTTCCTACTCACAAACGTGTGACATTCCGGCGCACATTTCAAAATGTGCCCTCTCATGCCAATCAAATAGAATCGCCTACGGCCTGTGGCTTCTATCTTTTGCACTCCAAAGTTACGTGACAGATCATGATAGCCAGTGAGCACCATGTTTACATCGCTCCCTGTGATAAAAATTGGATTGAGATGAGTAACAGTGATGGAATCAACGGAAGTGCGATTCAGCAAGACTTTATTCACAAAAAAATGTTTTCACTGTCTCAACACACAAATTAATTGAGGGTCAGCATCGCCTATGAGAATTGTGACGGAAGTTTTTCCCGTGAATAATAATTCCTAGATTTCTGCAATCAATAGCCTTTATGTCAGTAATTGTATGCATCTCATTTCCTATTGCGGAGAGGCTGGACTGTATTACTGAGACAGAAATATATATGAAGATTTAAAAATAACACCAAAAGTATATAGTTGTGTATGCCTCAAATGCATTTCCTTTTTTCCACTTTTTAGATTGCTGCGTAATCCATACTGAGAACACGGAGATTTTACATGTTTAAACTACGCTATATATACCTGCTATCCAGTGATAAAGTACCCTTTCTCAACTTTGTACAATCTGGTCAAATCCATACTGGGCCTGAGAACATCTGAGTCTGCCTCCTGATCTATAGACATATATTTTTAATGTGTAAACTAGGCTACATATATACGTGTTATCCGGTGAAACTGTACCCTTTATCAACTTTCTACAATGTTATGAATCCATACTGGGCCTGAGAACGGCTGCCGAGCTGTTAAGCAAGCTACAGCACCTGTGGTTTGGACACGTAATTTTTTTCAGGAATGACGGTTAGGCCTAACTTCGGAATTGCGGTTGACCTGAACTTACTGGGAAATCATCGTTCGCGGGGAATAATCTGAATCCCAGATCCCCATCACTAACGGAGTTCAACAGGTTATCTGCACCTGTAAGAGACAAAAGCTGGTCCTTTCAGTGTAGCGTGCATGCAGCCCCGGACATGTACGGGAATGCTAGACCTGTTATTTCTCGATCTCACGTGCCAGAGCCTCGCTTATCCTTCTAGTAAGCTTGACGCGTACTGCGGGGGCATGCCGGAGTCTCGGTCGTTAACGGAATAAAGCTGAGAAATCGCTAGCACAACTACAAACGGACATACCACACCACTCACAGAATCGACACAGCTTGCAATCTGTCCATCTTTTCTGTAGCTTGTATGGTAGTGGTTTCCCGGGTGCAGTCCAATTAAGCCACAGGCTCCACTCCCGGTGGTGCCCTTTTGGACATTCCTTTAAGGTTCAGCTTTGCAATCATACTGCCCCCGGAAACCAAAAACTTTGCCTTCAGGGACGCTGTTTGGAGGTTCGTGGGAATAACGCCGCCCGATCAGCAGTCGGCATATGGGTCGCCCTCCCAGGGCTGTGGGGTACTCGGTACCGGGCCGGTGTCAGTGGGATGTGTCACAGCAGCAGTGACCCGGACGGTGGGCTTTTCCTTCTGCCTCGCACACGTCGATGCTGGGGCCTCCGAGCCTTAGTTGGGTACAGAGCATTTATAGCTGCTACTTCCCCCCCGGTTTCTGCTGCAGGAACGTCAGTGTCCCTACAAACTCGGAGACCGGAATCCGGACCATGCGCTCCAGCTAGGAGTGAGCCTTAACTCTGCTCATCCTCCAGCTCCTCTTCTCATGTCCACACACTTCCCCTTCCCTGCACAGAGTGCCCTAACTTGCCTCCTCCCGACCACAGAGAGCAGCTCCTCAGCAGTCAGGTTCAGAGGCCTCCCTGCTGGCCTGGAGTGGGAAATGTGTTGTGTGTTGGTTTCACTGCTAGAGAGATCCTTCGTTGCTCTCAAGCTTGACAACACACTCCCTAGGAGGAAGGCAATGCCACAGTGGCGACTGTACTCTTGGGGACGCCACAAGTGCACTGAGGCCCAGCCACTGCTGGATGATGCTGCTGGTACATTGACCCAGACCACTACATTCCCCTCGCACTCTACACAGCCAGAATCTGACCCAGAGGAAACTCAGGTTCCCCTTCCCGCATACTATACCACCTTACACGGTGACAGAGGAAGGTGCAGAGGAAAGTGCAGGTTCCTTGAGCAGGTGGGGGGTCATACTCATGGGCGATGGCACTGGCACAGGGCACCGCATAGTACGCAAAAGTGTCTCTGCCGGTGGGAGGGCCTAAACAGCCAAGTGCAGTGAGAAGGAAGATGGGGATGACAAGGAGTTCAGAGTAGTGCAGGGATTCCCTAGCAAGGAGACTTATGTAATTGTTTTCAATGTTGGGACAGCAATTTTTGGGGAGCACTATACTCTGGTGAATGATATATGGGGCCCACCATACACTGGAGCATTCCAAAGGTGGACATCAGACACTGGAGCAGCATTTACAGGGCCCATTATACACTAGAGCAGTAGAAATGGGGCCCATTATATATGGAGCATTATTTGGGCCCATAAGACAGTGGAGCTTCATCCATTGGGACCAACATATACTGTAGCATTATGTGGAGCTCATCATATACGGTTTGAAACATTATATAGGAATAATGACTCCGTATGGAGAAATATATGGGCCTCATTACTCTGTATAGCGCACTAAGCACTGGCCATAATACTGTATGGAGTTATATACTGTCCGTTTTTGGAGGTATTGGAGAATTTAAAATGGATATCAGTCATGAGATGTAAGAAGTGAAGTATTTTTCATTGTAGCATACCGCTATTTCTCTGCCGTATCGGAGCATCATGAGTTGTGGTATGTGTTAAAGGGGCGCTCTTTGGCCCTGGGCCCACGAAAACGTGGAGCCAGCCCTACCCCCCCACAACTGTAGCCAAATAACCCCCATTTTTCAGTGCGTAACTAGTTTTATGAAGTTAATTAAGGTTGACAAGCTTCAGGAACAAGAATTTATGCTTTTGGCATTCAAATGGGCACTGTTGGTGTGTTTCCTGTCCTCCTCTCACTGCCGACTTTAATTCTCCATTGACTTGCATTGGGTTTCGTGTTTCGGGACGACCCCGACTTTTCCCTATAGTCGGCCGATTTTGCTCGACCCGACTTTTGGAAAAGTCGGGTTTCATGAAACGAAACTCGACCCTAAAAAAACCAAAAGTCGCTCAACACTAATCATCACACTCCCAGGCCACTCATCAGAAATCGGTAGCACAGGCATGGGAGAAAAAGCGGCCATACTCGACAAACCATCCCCGAGCACTGGCTCTGAATGCCGGCATTGCCAAACTACTGGCCCTTGAGATGCTGTCATTCAGGCTGGTGGAGACTGACACCTTCCGGAACTTGATGTCATTGGCAGTTCCACAATACAATGTGCACAGCCGCTTTTATTTCAGCAGGCAAGCCGTCCCTGCCCTGCAAAAGCATGTGGAGGGAAAAATTAAAAATGTGCTACTAAACGCCGTCAGTAGCAAGGTCCACCTGACCACCGATGCGTGGACCAGTAGCCATGGACAGGGATGATACCTTTCCCTCACTGCCCATTGGGTCAAAGTTGTGGAGCCGGGTACAGATCTGGAGAGTGGCTCTGTACGTATTCTGCCAACTCCAACGATTGCGGGAATGCAGTCTGTACATATTGAGTCCTCCTCCTACTCTAGTTCCTCGGAATCAGCACTGCACTGAATGAGCCTGTTAGGACAGATATGAGCACAGGTGTGGCCAAACGTCAACAGGCCGTACTTAAATTAATTTCTTTGGGGAATCGGAGCCACACTTCACAGGAGCTCTGGAATGCCATCAAGCAGGAGAGCGATGTGTGGTTTGTGCCTGCGAATCTCCAGCCAGGTTTGGTAGTGAGTGACAATGGCCTAAATCTAGTGGCAGCTCTGGGCCTAGGCAACCTCACTCACATACCATGTCTGGCACACGTGCTCAATTTGGTCGTGCAGAGCTTTCTGAGGGACTATCTGGATCTTGATGCACTGCTGCACATGGTTCGCCTAGAGTGTGCTCACTTGCGGCGTTCCAGCATGGCAAGATCGCGCATTGCATCTCTGCAACGCCGATTCCGCCTGCCAGAACATCGCATCATATGTGACCTCCCCACCAGGTGGAATTCAACGTTACATATGTTGGAGCGTTTGTGTGACCAGCAGGCAGCAGTAATGGAGTACCAGCTGCATCAGGCGCAAACAAGTCGCACTGTGCGCCGGTCACTCTTCACCACCACTGAGTGGGCCACTATGAGGGACATCTGCCAAGTTTTGCGTGCCTTCGATGACTACACGTGGATGGCCAGTGCAGATGATGCACTAGTCAGCATGACTGTCCCCCTTATCTATCTGCTTCAAAAAACCTTACAAGCACTAAGTGAGGAGGTTTTTGAAGAGGTCGAGGAGTCAGAAATGCCATCTGCTTCTGGCAAGTCTGCGCAACTTGGTTCCACACAAAGGCCTAGGCAAGGGACACTTAGTGAGGAGGATGACGAGGAGTCAATGGAGGAGGGAGGTACACAAGGCTCTAGTAGTCAGTGTGTACAGCGAGGGTGGGGTGATGCTGAGCAGGCTGAGATGCTGCCTCAAGCTGGGGACAGCGTTTCCGGTCCAGTTGGCAGTCTGCAGCACATGGTTGATTTCATGCTGCAGTGCTTGCTAAATGACCGCTGCATCGCCAACATTCTCCACACGGCTGATTATTGGGTGTACACCCTCCTAGATCCTCGCTACCGGGACAACTTACAAAGCCTCATACCACAGTTGAACCGGGAGCATAAAATGCGGGAGTGCCAAGAAACACTTGTGCAGGCCATCATGTTCTCCATTCCCCCCGCGAGTGTTGCTGGTAGTGCTTTTCAAAGCAACCATGTGGGTAGAGGTAGTGGAGGAAGCTCTGCACAAAGAGGTAGCAGAGGCAGTGCCACAGGACAAGGCAAGGCCAGCATGGCCAAAATATGGAAAAGTTTTTTGGGACCGCCACAAACGGCTACACCATCACAGACGGCTCCAGTCAGCAGGAGGCAACGTTTCCGTCAGATGGTGACAGACTACTTGTCTTGCCCTGTTAGTGTACTCCCAGACGGCTCTTCCCCATTCAAGTTTTGGGTCTCTAAGCTGGATACATGACCAGAGCTTAGCCAGTATGCATTCGAGGTGCTGGCTTGCCCTGCTGCCAGTGTATTATCGGAACGTGTCTTTAGTGCTGCAGGTGGTGTGGTAACAGACCGTCGCACGCGACTATCCGCCGATAATGTTGACCGGCTTACTTTTGTGAAAATGAACAAGGCCTGGATCTCACCTGAATTTGCCAGTCCTCTTCCAGAATAAATAATTGGCTGGCAACAGGATTCAGGTCTCCTGTTGTGTTCATGTTTTTATGAACTGAACTGTAATTCCTGGGCTACAAGAACGCCCGTTGTTGCTCAGAAGTGCTGTCCACACAGACAAAACACTCGCTCATGTGTAAGTGGAGTTTGGTAACGTCAGCTGATCCCCTGCTGTGTGTATGGCAAAGTATCCTGCTCCCTCCAAACTCTATGTACCTCAGATTTACACCTGGCTCCAAGTAGGCCTCAACCTACTACCTGATTTTTCCTGGGCTCCGACAACGCCAGTTGGTGCTCAGAAGTGCTGTACGCACAGAAATAACACTCGCTCATGTGTAAGTGGGGTTCGGTAACGTCAGCTGATCCCCTGCTGTGTGTACGTCAAACTCTCCTGCTGCCTACAACTTCTTACTACCTCTGATTTAATATGTTTTCTGATTTGCCCTCTGTCTCCACTCTGTTTTGAGTATTTTCTCAGGCCTCCAACACCGCCTGTTTCTGCTCTCAAGTGCCGTCTGCACAATCAACACTTGATCCTGTGTTACCATGGTCCTGTAACATCAGCTGATCTCCAGAGGTGAGTCCGGCAATGTCTCCCGCTTTGTCTACATTCCCACTACTTGTAGTGGAAAAGTGGACAGAGCAGGAGACATTGCCTGACTCACCTCTAGGGATAAGCTGCTGTTAGAGAACCCCAGTAACACAGGAACAAGTGTTGGTTGTGCAGACGGCATTACAGAGCAGCAACTGATGTGTTTGGAAGCGAGAGGAAATACTCGAAACAGAGTGAAGACAGAGGCCTAATTGGAGTACATTGACAGTTAGTAGTAGTCTAGAAACAATCTAAAACTGCCACCTAATAGGCCTTAGCCTACTACCTGATTTTTCCTGGGCTCCGACAACGCTAGTTGGTGCTCAGAAGTGCTGTACGCACAGAAAAAACACTCGCTCATGTGTTAGTGGGGTTCGGTAACGTCAGCTGATCCCCTGCTGTGTGTTTGGCAAAGTGTCCTGCTCCCTCCAAACTCTATGTACCTCAGATTTACACCTGGCTCCAAGTAGGCCTCAGCCTACTACCTGATTTTTCCTGGGCTCCGACAATTCTAGTTCGTGCTCAGAAGTGCTGTACGCACAGAAAAAACACTCGCTCATGTGTAAGTGGGGCTTGGTAACGTCAGCTGATCCCCTGCTGTGTGTATGGCTGTGACGAACAGCCCACCGCTGTTCGCCCAATACGGAGACTAACGGGGGTCCCGCTGCCATCAAAACGCGACGGATAGCGGACCCTTTGTCACCACTATGTCACAATCCCACCACTGACACGGGTGTATCAGCGGATGGAGGGACGTGACACACTGCCGGCACACGGCTATCACAGGTGCAGTGGGGGCTTATCTTAGTTATCCCACCACTGGCACCATGTGACAAAAATATCCAGCAAGCTAATCTCGCCCTACAATTTGCTGCAGGGGGGTGTTTTGGATGCCTACCACTGCTATCAATCTTCTAAGTACTCCGGGGAGTTATGTACATCCCACTTTCTCAGTTCCACTTTGGAACTCGCAGCTCTCTGGCACCCCCTTACCCTCAGGTCAGTCAGGGAACTGCACCTAGGATAATTAGTCGCCGGACGGGCTCCTTCTTGTGAACCAGCAATTAGGCTTCTGCAGTCAGGGAATTATCAATGCTGTGGCCGCAGCCCCTCACTGAGCAATATAAGACCCTTCTGGACTGCCAGCAAGCCGCAATAACCGTACACAACGAGCTGCGCTGCCACCAGCTCCTGGTTTCTCCGCTTAAGTTATAGACTCAAGGGAGGGGTTCGAAGCCAACCCGACAATTTAGTAGCGATTATCTAACAAAGGCGTATAGTTCGATTCTTAGAGCATGGAGACAGAACTAAATATTAAATCATTTATTCCCCGAAAGAGGGCAGTGATTATACAGATAAAAGTTGCTATAAAATTGAGACATTACATATGTACAGTTACAAATATAAAATAAAAGATGGATGAACATAGAAAGTAACACTCACGGTTGTTCATGACTCTTTAGGCAAAAGAAAGTGGCTGAGTGGGGGAAGAAGGCGGAGCCACACGTCTCCACTCATCTGGGTTCTGCTCAGCATGGACTCTGCAGCTGTTCTCCGCTGGTTTTGCCAAGGGAATGCCTTATAGACTCTGCTATGTGACATCACGGTGAGATGCATTCTGGGGTAGTCCCACCTCTCTCTTTCCAAGGTAGAAATTTTACCAAACTTTATAATCGTCATAACTTAGCGAGGGAAGACTGCACAAACACATATATGGCATCATTGGTTGTAATTTGTCGAGTACAATCATTGAAGCCCAAATATGCAGTATTTCTGATACACCGTTTAGCAGGAACCCATATCTCAGGTTCTGATGATCCGAGAGTTTTGCAACAGGCACCACAGCGAAGCTGGGTCCACTCGGATCAAAGAAATATGATCGTTGTTTCTCTGTCATGTATGGTTTGCGAGCCAGGCTTCTTTTTAATATCTCCTATATTGATCCCAGCACACTTTCAGAGAACAAAGGGATCTTTTCCCCCTAGCTAATTAACATTCCTGCTCTTCCAGAGGGAGTGGCAGGGTTGATAACACTTGGGGGGAAGGGATTCCTACTACCTACAGTTTACAGTGTCATAGAATGGAGGATCTCTAGCACATTCCAACAGAAAACATATTTTGCAGACATTGTGTATGACAATGGCAAAGTGTCCTGTTCCCTCCAAAGTCAAACTACCTCCGATTGACACTTGGCTCCTAGTAGGCCTCAGCCTACTCCATGATTGTCCCTGGGCTCCAACAACGCCAGTTGGTGCTCGGAAGTGCTGTCCGCACAGAAAAAACACTTGTTCATGTGTAAGTGGGGTTCGGTAACGTCAGCTGATCCGCTGCTGTGTGGAGGGCAAACTGCTGCTGCCTCCAAATTCTAACTACTTCTGATTTAAACATTCTCTGATCTGGCCTCCGTCTCCACTCTGTCTCGAGTATTTCCCCTGACCTCCTACACCGCCAGTTCCTGCTCACAGTTGCCGTCCACACATTCCACACTTGTTCCTGTGTTCCTGGTGTTCTGTTACATGAGCTGATCCCCCACTGTGTGTCCGGCACTGTGTCCTGCGCTGTCCACCTTCCCACTACAAGTGGTGGGAATGTGAACAGAGCAGGAGACATTGCCAGACACACATCAGGGGATCTGCTGACATTACAGAACCCCAGTAACACAGGAACACGTGTGGATTGTGCTGACGGCTACTGTGCGCATAAACTAGCGGTGTTGGTGGTCAGGTTAAATCCTGGAAACAGAGTGGAGACAGATGCCTAATTGGTGCACGTTGACAGTCAGTTGTAGTCCAGAACCGATATAAAACTGCCACAAAGTAGGCCTCGGCCTACACCATGATGGTCCCTGGGCTCCAACAACGTCAGTTGGTGCTCGGAAGTGCTGTCAGCACAGAAAAAACACTTGTTCATGTGTAAGTGGGGTTCGGTAACGTCAGCTGATCCCCTGCTGTGTGGACGGCAAAGTGTCCTGCTCCCTCCAAAGTCAAACTACCTCCGATTTACACCTGGCTTCAAGTAGGCCTCAGCCTACTCCATGATAGCCCCTGGGCTCCAACAACGCCAGTTGATGCATGGAAGTGCTGTCCGCACAGAAAAAACACTTGTTCATGTGTAAGTGGGGTTCGGTAACGTCAGCTGATCCCCTGCTGTGTGGACGGCAAACTGCTGCTGCCTCCAAATTCTAACTACTTCTGATTTAAACATTCTCTGATTTGGCCTCTGTCTCCACTCTGTCTTGAGTATTTCCCCTGACCTCCTATACCACCAGTTCCTGCTCACAGTTGCCATCCCAGTAACACAGGAACACGTGTGGATTGGGCTGACGGCTACTGTGCGCATAAACTAGAGGTGTTGGTGGTCAGGTTAAATACTGGAAACAGAGTGGAGACAGATGCCTAATTGGAGCATGTTGACAGTCAGCTCTAGTCCAGAACCGATATAAAACTACCACCAAGTAGGCCTCGGCCTGCACCATGATTGTCCCTGGGCTCCAACAATGCCAGCTGGTCCTTGGTTGTGCTTTCTAGCACAGGTACCTCCTGCCTAGTAACCATGGTCCAGCACCGTCAGCTGTTCCTCGGTAGTGCCATTGGCTCTTGTAGCTTTTGCTACCCATCTGGGTTCCAGCACCGTCAGCTGGTTCTCAGCAGTGTCTTTGCCACGGGTACTCCCTGTTGCCCAGCCTGTTTTCAGCACGCCTGCTGAGTCTGGGTAGTGTCAAGGTCACTATGCCACCAACCGTTGTCCTGTCGTCTTGCGGCTGGGTTAGCCGACTCTACGGTGCCTGCAGTTTAGGTGACTCCTATGTGGGCTGCGGGAACTGGCACTGAAGGCTGGATCCGTAGTGCCAATCGGACATGGACCCCCTGTAGGACTGTGGGTTTTGGTAACTGCGGCCGGCTTGCGGCCTGGCTACTTTGCTTTGGATGAGTATCTTCTGCTACCCACCCGGGTTCCAGCACTGTCAGCTGGTTCTCGCCAGAGCCTTTGGCCTAGGTGCCTCCATCTCCGTATCCGAAGGTCCAGCACCGTCAGCTGGTTCTTGGTAATGCTTTCTAGCACAGGTACCTACTGCCTAGTAACCGTGGTCCAGCACCGTCAGCTGTTCCTCGGTAGTGCCATTGGCTCTTGTAGCTTTTGCTACCCATCTGGGATCCAGCACCGTCAGCTGGTTCTCGGCAGTGTCTTTGGCAAGGGTACTCCCTGTTGCCCAGCCTTTTTTCAGCACGCCTGCTATTTCTGGGTAGTGTCAAGGTCACTATGCCACCAATCCGTTGTCCTGTCGTCTTGCGGCCGGGTTAGCCGACTCTACGGTGCCTGCAGTTTAGGTGACTCCTATGTGGGCTGCGGGAACTGGCACTGAAGGCTGGATCTGTAGTGCCAATCGGACATGGACCCCTGTAGGACTGTGGGTTTCGGTAACTGCGGCCGGCTTGCGGCCTGGCTACTTTGCTTTGGATGGGTACCTTCTGCTACCCACCCGGGTTCCAGCACTGTCAGCTGGTTCTCGCCAGAGCCTTTGGCCTAGGTGCCTCCACCTCGGTATCCGAAGGTCCAGCACCGTCAGCTGGTCATTGGCAGTGCTTTCTAGCACAGGTACCTCCTGCCTAGTAACCATGGTCCAGCACCGTCAGCTGTTCCTCTGTAGTGCCATTGGCTCTTGTAGCTTTTGCTACCCATCTGGGTTCCAGCACTGTCAGCTGGTTCTCGGCAGTGTCTTTGGCATGGGTACTCCCTGTTTCCCAGCCTGTTTTCAGCACGCCTGCTGTTTCCGGGTAGTGTCAAGGTCACTATGCCACCAATCCGTTGTCCTGTCGTCTTGCGGCCGGGTTAGCCGACTCTACGGTGCCTGCAGTTTAGGTGACTCCTATGTGGGCTGCGGGAACTGGCACTGAAGGCTGGATCCGTAGTGCCAATCGGACATGGACCCCCTGTAGGACTGTGGGTTTCGGTAACTGCGGCCGGCTTGCGGCCTGGCTACTTTGCTTTGGATGGGTACCTTCTGCTACCCACCCGGGTTCCAGCACTGTCAGCTGGTTCTCGCCAGAGCCTTTGGCCTAGGTGCCTCCATCTCGGTATCCGAGGTCCAGCAACGTCAGCTGGTCCTTGGTAGTGCTTTTCAGCACAGGTACCTTCTGCTTAGTAACCGTGGTCCAGCACCGTCAGTTGGTCCTCGGTAGTGCCATTGGCTCTTGTTCCTTCAGCTACCCATCCGGGTTCCAGCACTGTCAGCTGGTTCTGGCCAGAGTCTTTGGCCTAGGTGTCTCCATCTTGATATCCGAGGTCCAGCAACGTCAGCTGGTCCTTGGTAGTGCTTTTTAGCACAGGTACCTTCTGCTTAGTAACCGTGGTCCAGCACCGTCAGTTGGTACTCGGTAGTGCCATTGGCTCTTGTTCCTTCTGCTACCCATCCGGGTTCCAATACTGTCAGCTGGTTCTCGCCAGTTTCTCAGCCTTCTTGTACCTTCTGCTACATTTCCAAGATCAAGCTTTTTAAAATTGTCTTTGGTAATCCTTATTGATCTCCATGACGACGACCCTGATGACGACGACCCTGAAGACCACACCAATGAAGACCAGAAATATGACCCAAAATAATATGACGAACAGGACAAAAAACATGAAGACAACCACCAATATACAGAACAAAAGACAGAATAACAAGAAGCAGAAGAAGCAAAAGCAGAAAAACATAACGCATAAGACTAAAATCAGCATAAAAGATATCAAGAATTATAAGCAGAAGAAGACTAAGCATTAAATGGGGGTGAGTCCGTTCCTCCTCGTGGTGCCCCTGGAAAATGCCTGCTGCTGCAGGCCAAACTGAACGCGGACAAATCCTGTTGTAAATCTTTAGTGACAGGCAGAACGTAAGGTGTAATCTTATAACTTTTATAGATAAGTACTACAGGAATGCCTGTCACCATAAGAAAATGAAGAAGAAGAAGAATAGGAAGAAGATGAAGAAATAGCATATGAAAATTAATAATAGCTGAATAAGAAGAATATGAAGAATGGAAAAAAAAAATTATGGGATGAAGGTGAAGAAGAAGAAGATGAATAAGGTGAAGAAAAAGTTGATGAAAAAAATGCTACTGCTGCGGATCATGAAGGAGAAAGTGTGGGAGAAGTACAAAAGAAGATGAAGAGCATGGAAGTTGTGAAACACACATATCTGACAAAATATAAAAAAGGTTAACATAGTCAATATCTTTTTAACTCTGAACGTCTTGAAAAAAAAATTGGAATTAATGCTATGCCATGTGATTTGAATGAACCTCTATGCCTTTAATTAATGTCTCCTCCACCTCCCACAATACATTCTACATGATTCTTATTTGTTTTCAATTATTATAGAATTAGCCAACAAGGAAATAAAGGGCTTTTTTTAATTCCGATACCGGAAGTCCCATTGACTTGAATGGGACTTCCGGTATTGGAATCGGCGATACCCGATATTTTTTTCGTATCGGGCGATACCATCCGATACGATATTTTTGGGTATCAAATGGTATCGCTCAACACTAGTCATCAGGGAAAACGTCCCCTTAGTGAGCGCTGCCGCGTGCGCATGGGCATGACATCTGCTGCCAGCCGGCAGCAAGAAGCGCATCAATGAAGTGCAGCAATATCACGGCTCATGATGTGGGACCAGCTAGCCAGTCAGGACAGTGCACAACAATCATGGCCGCCATCTTTAACATTGGAAAAAGAGTTGGTGAAGATATTTTGTGGTAATATGGCTGTTGATGACTATGAACAAAGGGGCATAGTGATATTTAATGGGAAGGGGAATTGGGAGAAAGATATTGTGGAAAAAAAGAAAAATGTGACTGTAAGTGATAATGATAGTGAAAAAACCTAGTAAAAAGGTAGAAAGGAGAAAAGTTTCTATGTGAATATGAACCGTATGTGCAAATGAATAAAAATGCAATTAAAGTGGAAAACAAAATAATGAAAAGAAAAAATGTGTAAAGAATGTTGAAAAAAGTCAATGACTGAATGTGAGAATGATTATTCTCCCAAATGGGAACACATTTCTGTTGTATAAAAGGACATAAAATATAATAAATGTGAGTATGTGAAAAAAAGTGATCTTTCCTGTTTGAGTTATTTATTTTTCTTCTTTCCTTTGTATATTCTTATTATATACATTGGGAACGTTTAGTGGATGAGCCCCAATTGTGACATCACTCATGTGAAGCCCCACCCCATGATGTCACTCATGTGTAGCCCCGCCCACCATGATGTCACTATTGGGTTCCAGCTGTGATGTCACGGAATGCTTGGTTCTAACCAGCGATTTTGCAGTGAGACGCTTTGTCTGGAGAAGCTGATTGTGCCGCACACAGTAAGCGATATTCCTCCAGGCTCCAATGCTGTTTAGACTACTTCTAGTTCTCAGCGTGCTATTAGCACCCGCGGAAGGTGCTCCCATCTTTATCCGCAACCCTCGATCACTAGAGCAGATCAGGATTAACGAAGGTAAGTGCATTACCAGATATACTCTGACTACGGGGTTAACCCCTTCCCTTCTGCAGCCAATTTTCGCCTTTGGGCTTTTTTTCTCCTCTCCTTCTTCCAAGAGCCATAACTTTCTTCCCTTCATATGGCCGTATGAGGACTTGTTCATCTTTTTGCTGAACGAGTTGTAGTTGTGAATTACATTCTTCATTTTACCATGTAATGTGGAATTGGGGAAAGATGCCGTTTGGCTTCCAGGGTCCAGTCTAATAACACATAGAGGAGACGCCGAGCATTAATACTGTTCTCTCCGGGCTGGAGGCTCCGACTACTACATGTAGCAGAAGGCGCCCACAAGAGACCGGCGATCAGCAGCTCAGAACTCAGATCTGTCCCTCACATGGAACATTTCACCTCCGGCCCCAGACACTATTAGGACCCATGATTAGGGCCCGGTGTATGAGCGTCAGGCTCCGGGTCATTAGGGGTTCTGTCACTTCTCTTCTGTGTCTGGAGAGTTAGATGACGTCACATCATACATGGAATGGAGGATTCTCCATGTGTTACTTGTAATTACAGGTGTCGTCTCCCATCATGTGTTTGTTCCCTATTCCAGAAATATAATGGAGCAGATCTCTGTATTGTCCATTATATATTGATATGACATAAGAATAATCCACCATTTTCCACACTAAATTCCCCTCTGTTAATAGTCATACTTGGCTCCTCAGGCCGCCCGGTCCATGGATTTGGTTTCCACTTCTGAACACATTCCAGCTCTGGTCACCTGATCACTTATGTTCTTTCTCTTTTTAGAGAATGTCACCGTGCCTCCAAAACCATCTGAGGATACAGTCTATAGGATGGTTATACCTGCCGCCATTCTCTTCATCCTCGCAGTATTCATGCGTCCCATTGCCATCATCTATGGGTAAGTATAGTAAGTCATGATTTATGGGCTACACAGGAGTCTGTAGAAGAAATGTCACATCTTCAGGTTACTCCAGTAATGGGAATACTTTAGTGTAGGCCTCTTGTGGCTCACACACACGTCACCCTGGAGCTGTGCCCTGCGGGTAACTGATGGGCATATATTAGACTTTGTAGGGATTCACGCTCTCAGATAGGCATTAGGTGCCATTCACATAGTCAATGCTGTTTGGGTCAAACCGGTGCAGTTTTATTGCTCTCACAAATTTCCAAGGGATTCCAAACCAAAAACATCCTCTTCTAGGCACAAAGGTGTCACAGCAAATAATTCATTTAGCAGGGCCCATATGTCAGTGTGAGCTCACCTGAACAGATTACAGTCCTTTCTCCAAAAGCAAACTTCATACATAGAAGAGGCACGATCCCACCAGTCTTGGTGTCCCCTTCAGTACAAGTTCCAGCAGCCTCCAGTGCCAAACAGAAGTGTCCAACTCCTGGGCCCGGTTCATACTATACAGGCTGCAGCTGACGAACGGTTCTCTGACGCTCCTGCACACAGACTGCTCAGCTTTCCTAGCTGACCCATGCTGTCTCCATTCACAGAGAGATCCCGGCACATCTTCCTCTCAGCTATAGCTCAAATGTTGGCTGAACACTCACTAGCTCCAGTACACTCGACTCTGCTTCATCTAGCAGACACAAATAGTGAACAGAGGTCCTGGTTGTAGTAAAAAAAAAAAAAAAAAAGCTAAGTGGGTGCATCTAATCAAATCCTGCAAAGCTCGGACTTAACCCTGTCCTACCTGACTCTGCTACAACTTGTATATACTTTATTAAAATAACTTGTTGATTGTCCTAGACACCAAAATGACTGACTGGTGACCTCTCTACAGATAGGACTAGATAACATGTTTCATTCTTACATTCTGCAGAATACAGACATGTTTTACTTTGTGATTTATAATGTGATTTTTATTTTTTCATTTTTATAGTTGTCTGAAAAAGAAGAAACCAATGAAAGACGTTGAAAGTCAAAATTGTGCCAACGACTTTAGAGAGAACAACACCAATCTAAATGGTAACTACAGCCGGATAAATCTGCAAAACTGAATCAGAGGGAGAGAGGGCCAAAAAAATTACAACAACTTACACTAAAAAAGACCCTCCTACTATATATAACATTTATATTCAAAATTATCATAAAAAGGGGGGACTTATAGATATAATAGAGTCACAGGAGGGAAGTGGGCCTGGCCCTAAAGCAGCCTAAAAAGATGCCCCTACCTTTCTGCGGAGGTTCACACCCTAATATTGCGATATGGCGCCCCCGCTCCTTGTCGGCTCTCCCTCCCAGACCCTATTATGCACCAGAAAAGTGTGATGAGGGGACAGTAATAATGAAAACAGTAACAATGTCATTTTCACGTCACAGAAAAAGAGGCCATTAATAAGATGGTTTTTGAGAATCAGCACAAAAAATTTGCATTTGGTCACGGTTACAAAAGAGGACCAAGTTATCTCCAATAGATAAAAATACTAAAGGGTCATAATCCCAAAAGATGGTGTTAGAATCCTTACTGTTATAGCGATATATAGAGGAATTCGGCTTCTGGCCCATGAGGTGATCCTCAATCGTCCGCAGGTGAAAGTAAAAAAGAGGCAGAAAACCAGTCTGGTGCCGGTGCTCCCAAAAATTATATCACGTGTTAAAATGGCTTATTAAAAAAGTTTTTGTTCTGCTTATACCAAGTATAATTACCTGATGAAGGCTTTTGCTCTTTTCAAGCAGAAACGCATTGTTTTTATACTTGGTATATGTAGAATAAAAAAAATTTCAAAAAGCCATTTTAGCAGATGATATAACTTTCGGGAGCGCCGGCACCAGACTGGCTTTCTGCATCTTGTTTAGATAGTTTAAATGTCAGTGGTAAATCTGGTACAAGCATCAAATAGACCACCTCAATCAGGTCAGATGGTCCCGATACATCCTATATATTCAGCCAGCAAAATGCACTGTAACCAAAGGATATTCCAGTACACAAAACAGGCAGAACACAGGATCTAGTGGATGTAGTATACTCCCACCTCCAATCTAAATATTAAGCAGGGAGTCACATGCACCATCACTTAGGATGTAATAGGAGTAAATCCGCTCCTCAGACTCCTAACCATTATTAGTCAGTCTCCAGTGTGGAGGTTTGTACTCACTCGGCTGCGGTGGAGGTCGGCATAGGAAGCGGTATGGCTGAAATGTCCGGGCAGGTTTATTTAAACTGCATAAACCGCTGAGGATAGCAAAGCAAAAGAGCTGCCTCTTCTGGCATAAAGTGACAGCATAAAGTAAAAAGTCCACACATCATGTAGCGGGTCCGCCCGCTCAGGAGAGTGTCCGGTTATTGAGGCTTTAGCACAGCCCAACAAACAGGAGAGCCACACATCTCCGGCTCCAGACACTGAATGAGACACTCGGCCTCCATTTTATCTGCAAAACCACACCCCGGGGATGAGGATATGTGAGCGGTCATTCCCACCCATCTCTCATGACTGCTCCTAAATCCCAGCCCTGTAATAGCCTAAGAACTCTGGCAGCACTATATGTGCTGGAGCATGCTTCCGAGATCACATCACTGCGACTACGAACCGCAATGAGATATATCTCCCCTCAAGGACCCGTCCGGCGGCCATTTAACACCAGATGCAAACACAAAGAGAGACAAAGGGATAATATTCCCTAAACCTCAGATTAATGATCACTGGTTTTATGCAGATGAGTAATCAAAAAACAGTGGCGCATATATAGCATAATATAATATCGTCTACATATAAATAAGCATTATACCTGATGTTTTCTCAGAACATGATAAACTGTAGCTTCCAACGTGTTTCCCCCTCTATTTCAAAGGTTTCATCAGGGGTAAAGGTTTCCCATTAGTGACCAAAACGATCAGAACATAGCTTTGCCTCCACTGGATTCCACTGGAAATCAGTGTCACTTAGTAGTCCAATAGACAGGCCAGTGCTGAAGGACAGGTTTTTATGACAATTTTATGTAAAAGTTTTGTATATACTAGGAGGTTCTTTTTTAGTTTAAGTTGTAGCTTAGCAAATCTGACATTCCAGAAGCTCTCCAGCTGCACATGTATTGTCTAATCCCTGCTAGATATATCAGTAGTTTAGTGTACAGGTGATAAAATACTATTTGCAATCTACTCTGTTTTCCAGCGCCATTCTAGTCGTCTTCTGAACCATATGACCACAATTCAGTTTTGTCGGCTCACAAAATGTCTTATGTGTGGTTGTGGTAGTGGTTTCCTATGAGACTCAGTGTGAGGTTCCATATACTTATAATGAGAAAGCAACTTCCAGTCCACACATAAGAAAGACATTGTGATAGCCCTAGGCATAGAGTAAAACATGATGGAAGCTTTTATTTTAGAAATGATGATTTCTATGTTCTGTTACAGGAAAACATGAGGACTCAATCACAATTACCATTGGTGAATCGCCTCATGGACCCGGGAATGAACAGAGAGACATCCTCACAGGCAACAAGATCTCAGTGCCTGGACCCCCTGATGTAATAATCGATATGAGCCCATATGAGGATGAGGTCACCTCCTCTGACAGTAAGTTCTCAGGGCATTCACGAGAAACATGATGGAAGCTTTTATATTAGAAATGATGATTTCTATGTTCTGTGTTACAGGAAAACGTGAGGACTACATACCAATTACCATTAGTGATTTGCTTCATGGACCCGGGAATGAACAGAGAGACGTCCTCACAGACCACAAGATCTCAGTGCCTGGACCCCCTGATGTAATAATCGATATGAGCCCATATGAGGATGAGGTCACCTCCTCTGACAGTAAGTTCTCAGGGCATTCACAAGAAACATGATGGAAGCTTTCATTTTAGAAATGTTTATTTCTATGTTCTGTGTTACAGGAAAACGTGAGGACTACATACCGATTACCATTAGTGATTTGCTTCATGGACCCGGGAATGAACAGAGAGATGTCCTCACAGGCAACAAGATCTCAGTGCCTGGACCCCCTGATGTAATAATCGATATGAGCCCATATGAGGATGAGGTCACCTCCTCTGACAGTAAGTTCTCAGGGCATTCACAAGAAACATGATGGAAGCTTTTATTTTAGAAATGTTGATTTCTATGTTCTGTGTTACAGGAAAACGTGAGGACAACATACCGATTACCATTAGTGATTTGCTTCATGGACCCGGGAATGAACAGAGAGATATCCTCACAGACCACAAGATCTCAGTGCCTGGACCCCCTGATGTAATAATCGATAACAGCCCAGATGAGGATGAGGTCACCTCCTCTGACAGTAAGTTCTCCGAGCATTCGTGAAATAGATTTAATAGAAAAACAACCTAATATATAAATTAAAAAATGGTCTTCTATAGGAACTTGTCAGTGAGCGAGCCATTAATATATTGATAGCTATAGCGACTCAGCCCTTCTGTTGTCATAATTCAATGTATCATTCTAGGGGAGATAATATCAGATATCTGTAGAAAACATATTTTGCAGAGCTGACCAGTGACCACATGGAGAGACTTGACAAATCTGGTGCTGTCCCAAGCTGGCATCTCCTTGACTGACAGGTCTCTCCCATATCTTTCATTAGAGTAGACCTGTCCAGCAAGTGCAGCAGCGCAGGGGGAAGCCGACTGGGAGCAGCGTTGGGCCAGTCAGGTCTCACTTTAGTCCCGGGTGGCTCTTTAAGCTTTGCTTTCTCTGAATTGCTGGAGCTTTTCTCTGGGGATCGGGTCCCTCTTTTCTCTGTCTAATATACTATTTAGAAGTTATAATAACCTGTAAGTGTCAATAATCTTAATCACATAGAATTTTGTATTTTATTAAATCTAATTTCAATATTTTGCATTACAGGAGAATCTGACATTTTCTGTACATCTGGAGACATTACAATGCTGCACAAGGCCAGTATAGTGGAGGTGAAAGAGTCCAAGATTAATCCGGACTTAGATGGCTACAGACAGACACCTCCGTCTATTCTAAAAGGAAGAAATCCCGTGAAAAATAAAAGCAAAGGGAGAAATGTTTCCTTTCAAGAATCGGATGATCGATATGTTTATATCTATGATTCTGAGTCCTCACAACCTGGACGTCAAATGAGATATTTCCGAAACAAAGAAGGATTCTATAAAAAGAAGTAAGTGTTTTACTATCTCAGCTCAAAGTTTATCAGAAGATCATCTTAGATTTATTTCAAAAGGATTTAGGGTCCTGATTTATCAACTCATTTACTCCAGTATTCTGACATTAAAAAGCTTTGAAATGTCACAACATTTTGGTGAAACTACAGGCTGCGCTAAAATATTGTGGCTTTTGGCATTCTCACGCCATTTTCGCCCAGTTCTGATAAAGTGCCAGAGCTTGGGCAGGTTGGGTGGCATGGCAGCCTCAGCTCGTCAAATTCATGATGATCTGTGGCATTTGTTAAGCCACGAAACATGTTCCCACCATTGTGATGGGAATAGGTTCATTGATTAAAAGACTGGGGTCTTGGGTGAGGAATTATTACAGCCACTAATAGGGGGGATTTCATGGTATTTAAGGTGCAGTGTACGTGTTCTGCAAATACTGTCTCTTGTTAAATGGTTGACGTGTAATGCTTCATCGCAGCATTCCAGCAGGCCACAGGATGTAACTATTGCTGCCCTGTCCCATTATTTGGATGATTACACTTGATACAGTAAAGAAATGAGTTTGTAATTTCTTCAGTGCTTTATCTACAGTACTTAATTCTATTTTTTTTATTTTGAAAAGGAATCCAGCAGGAGGGGACAACTCCACTACAACTCCTTTACATGGTGGCTACCATGTGAGGATCAGGCAACCAGTGATGAAGCAAAACAGACACAGATTCCAGGATTGGTCTCTGCATTCACCCATGGATATGACACTTACCAGCGTTTCTGCAGCCAGACATGTTCACGGACAAGAGACTTACCTGCTGCACAACGGGGTAGATTCCGGGATCGGTCTCTACTCTCACCTATGGATGTGACATTTACTGGACTTTCCACAGTCAGGAGTGTTCACGGACAAGTGAATTACCTGCTGCATAAAGAGGCAGATTCCAGGCTTGGACTGCTCTCACCTATGGATATGACATTTACTGGACTTTCCACAGTCAGGCATACTCAATGATTAGTGACTTACCTGCTACATGAAGAGGCAGATTCCAGGCTTGGACTGCTCTCACCTATTGATATGACACTTACCGGACTTTCCACAGTCAGGCATGTTCACAGACAAGTGACTTACTTGCTGCATGAAGAGGCAGATTCCAGGCTTGGACTGCTCTCACCTATGGATATAACACTTACCGGACTTTCCACAGTCAGACGTGTTCACAGACAAGTGACTTACTTGCTACATGAAGAGGCAGATTCCAGGCTTGGACTGCTCTCACCTATTGATATGACACTTACCGGACTTTCAACAGTCAGACGTGTTCACAGACAAGAAACTTTCTTGCTGCATGAAGAGGCAGATTCCAGGCTTGGACTGCTCTCACCTATGGATATAACACTTACCGGACTTTCAACAGTCAGACGTGTTCACAGACAAGAGACTTTCTTGCTGCATGAAGAGGCAGATTCAAGGCTTGGACTGCTCTCACCTATGGATATGACACTTACCAGACTTTCCACAGTCAGATGTGTTCACAGACATGTGACTTACTTGCTGCATGAAGAGGCAGATTCCAGGCTTGGACTGCTCTCACCTATTGATATGACACTTACCGGACTTTCCACAGTCAGGCATGCTCACAGAAGAGTGACTTACTTGCTGCATGAAGAGGCAGATTCAAGGCTTGGACTGCTCTCATCCAGTCATATGACATTTACCAGACTTTCAGCAACCAAGTGTACCCACGACACAGGTGAGGTATCGGCTGTAAGAAGAGGCAGATTCCGGGCTCGGTCTCTGTTCTCACCTATCCACAGCCCAAGGGAAGGGCACTCCTTTAACCTTGGTTCCCTAGAGGTTTCCTCCACTGGGGGTTTTTCCTCTCTTGTTAAAGGACGACTCTTCAGGAGTCAAGGACCCATCATCATCAGGGCCAAATTTAATAACTTGAATAAAGTAATTAATGAAGTCAGCGTATATCATGTATATTTGAGCTTTCATTTATGGATCATTACAATACAGCAGAATATACAGTACATAGCACTGGACTATTTGTATAGTCATTACCATTACACATGGCTGCTGATCATCCCTTTTTATTGCACACATGTAAAATAGGGTACAAGTAGTGTTGTGCTTAAAAACAATATATCCCTTTCTTGACATGCAATCTACATGTATGTCACATGTCTAATGCACTTCTATGGAGAGAGTTCTGGAGCATAGCCCAATTCATATACTTTGGAATATAAAAGTTTGGGCACTCCTGGTCAAAATTACTGTTATAGGGAATAGTTAAGTAAGTTGAAGAGGAAATGATCTTTAAAAGGCCTAAAGTTACACATGACATATTTTCTTTGCATGTTAGGTAAAAAAATATATATTTTCATCATTTACATTTTAAAAATTACAAAATTCTTACTTGGAAAATTCTTCCAGCTTTGTGAGATTCCTGGATCGTCTTGCAGGCACTGCTATTTTGAGGTCTTGCCACAGATTTTCAATAATACATATATGATAATGCCCAGTATCAGAGAACGAGACAAGGCGGTGACCATGGTCCAAAAACGCCTTGTGCATGGATTACCACTCCATATGCTAATCTTAAAAAGGAGAAAACGGAGTAACGGATACAAAATATATGCAAAAGTATAAATTTTATTAATACTCACATCAAGTGCTGACAAGTATACAAGTTGACTAAAATAGGGGGGATAAGCCCCAATGATACAACAATCAGGACAGACAAGGACAGGGTAAATAAAATGATACCAGTGCTCGAAATCTACATGGCACAACGTTCAGTCAGCCCATGGGCATTGCACATAACAGACATGTGTCTAATGGTAAAAGATAGTCAAATATGGCATACTCAATTAAATGTGTATTGTACATAGTTGTACATGTCCAGAGCGCCAAAAAAAAAAAAAAAAAAAAAAAAAAAAAAACATCCAGAGGGGTCAATGTGCAAGTCCAATGGACACTGAACATAAATGAATCAATGACATGTGGAAGGATTCTTACATAGTAAATAACATATGTATCAACATATCAAAACTGCGCAATTGTGCCAGAGAGAACCCGGGAGACGACCCGCCCAGCGGTCCAAATGACCGAAGTGTGGAAACAAGTAAAGGCAGGCTGCTTACCGGGGAGCAGAGGAGGTGAAGGCCCATGCAACGACACCCGACGTACGTTTCGCGCCCGCCACAGGCGCTTTATCAAGGGATAAAGCGCCTGTGGCGGGCGCGAAACGTACGTCGGGTGTCGTTGCATGGGCCTTCACCTCCTCTGCTCCCCGGTAAGCAGCCTGCCTTTACTTGTTTCCACACTTCGGTCATTTGGACCGCTGGGCGGGTCGTCTCCCGGGTTCTCTCTGGCACAATTGCGCAGTTTTGATATGTTGATACATATGTTATTTACTATGTAAGAATCCTTCCACATGTCATTGATTCATTTATGTTCAGTGTCCATTGGACTTGCACATTGACCCCTCTGGATGTTTTTTTTTTTTTTTTTTTTTTTTTTTTTTTGGCGCTCTGGACATGTACAACTATGTACAATACACATTTAATTGAGTATGCCATATTTGACTATCTTTTACCATTAGACACATGTCTGTTATGTGCAATGCCCATGGGCTGACTGAACGTTGTGCCATGTAGATTTCGAGCACTGGTATCATTTTATTTACCCTGTCCTTGTCTGTCCTGATTGTTGTATCATTGGGGCTTATCCCCCCTATTTTAGTCAACTTGTATACTTGTCAGCACTTGATGTGAGTATTAATAAAATTTATACTTTTGCATATATTTTGTATCCGTTACTCCGTTTTCTCCTTTTTAAGATTTTCAATAATGTTCAGATCAGAGTGCTGTGAGGGTCATTGTAAAACTTTCAGCTTCTGCCTTTTGAGATAGTCTATTTTGGATTTTGACATGTGTTTTGGATCATTATCCATTTGTAGAAGCCATCCCCTTTTAACTTCATCCTTTTTACAGATGGTGTAACGTTACCATTAGAGTTGAGCGACTTTTGCTTTTTTAGGGTCAAGTTTCGTTTCATGAAACCCGACTTTTCCAAAAGTCGGGTCTAGCAAAATCGGCCGACTATAGGGAAAAGTCGGGGGTCCGACCGAAACACGAAACCCAATGTAAGTCAATGGGGAATTAAAGTCGGCAGTGAGAGGAGGACAGGAAACACACCTACAGTGCCCATTTGAATGCCAAAAGCATCAATTCTTCTTACTTAAGCTTGTCAACCTTAATTAACTTCATAATGCTAGTTACGCAATGAAAAATGTGGGTTATTTGGCTAAAGTTGTGGGGGGGGTAGGGCTGGCTACAGGTTTTCATGTGCCCTGGGCGAAAGAGTGCCCCTTTAACACATACCACAACTCATGATGCTCCGATACGGCAGAGAAATAGCGGTATAGTACAATGAAAAATACTTCACTTTTTACATCTCATGACGAGGCCCATCTATTTCTCCATACAGAATCATTGGTCCCATATAATGTTTGAAACAGTATATGATGAGCTCCACATAATGCTACAGTATATGTTGGTCCCCATGGATGAAGCTCCACTGTCTTATGGGCCCAAATAATGCTCCAAACATAATGGGCCCCATTTCTAATGCTCTACTGCATAATGGGCCCTGTAAATGCTGCTCCAGTGTCTGATTTCCACCTTTGGAATGTTCAAGTGTATGGTGGGCCCCATCTATCATTCTCCAGAGTATAGTGCTCCCCAAAAATTGCTGTCCCAACATTGAAAACAATTAAATAAGTCTCCTCGCTTGGGAATCCCTGTACTAGTCTGGACTCCTCGTTGTCCCCATCTTCCATCTCACTGCACAGTATTTCAACCTTGCAAGTGCTGTGATCCTGAGCAAGCAGGGAGGGCCCACTCGTTGGCGACGGCACTGGCACAGGGCCCCTCATAGTACGGTGGTGTGTCTGACGGCAGGTGGGCCGAACCTGCACTTTCATCTGCAGCTTCCTCTTTGTCACCGTGTAAGGTTGAACAGTATATGGGAAGGGTAACCTGAGTTTCATTAGGGTCAGATTCAGGCAGTGTAGCGTGCGAGGGGAATGTAGTGGTCTGGGTCAATGTACCAGCAGATTCATCGAGCAGTGGCTGGGCATCAGTGCACTTGTGTCGCCCCCAGGAGTACGGTCGCCACAGTGGCATTACCTTCCTCCTAGGGAGTGTGATGTCATGCTTGGGAGCAACGAAGGATCTCTCTAGCAGGTTAACTGATTGGGCGGCGTTATTCCCACGAGTCACGACCCTCCAAACAGCGTTCATGAAGGCAAAGTGTTTGTTTTACGTGGGCATTATGGTTGCAAAGCTGAACCTTAAAGGAATGTCCAGAAGGGCACCACCAGGAGTAGAGCCTACGGCGTAATTTGACTCAACACGGGCAACCTCAACCATCCAGCAAGAAAAAAGATGTACACATTGCAAGCTTAATTCCATTATCGAACGAGACTAAGTCATGCCCCGCGGTCCGAGTCCGGCTTACTAGAGGGATACGCGAGTCTCTGGCACGTGAGATTGGCCAATAACTGGTGTGTCATGCCCTTACATGTCCGTGGCTGCATGTGCGCTACACTGAAAAGGCCAGCGTTTGTCGCTTACAGGTGCAGATAACCCGCTGAACAACGTTAGTGATGGGGATCTGGGATTACAATTATTACCCGCGAACGATGATTTCCCAGTAAATGCAGGTCAACCGCAGTTCCGGAATTAGGCCTAACCGTCATTCCTGAAAAAATGAACAACTTACGTGTGCAAACCACAGGTGCTGTAGCTTGCTTAACAGCTCGCCTGCTGTTCTCAGGCCCAGTATGGATTACATGTGATTGCACAAAGGTGAGAAAGGGTACCGTATCACCGGATAACATGTATGGATAGCATAGTTTACACATTCAAAATATATGTCTATAGATCAGGAGGCATGCTCAAACGGTGTCAGGCCCAGTATGGATTACACGTGATTGCACAAAGGTGAGAAAGGGTACCGTATCCCCGGATAACATGTATGGATAGCATAGTGTACACATTCAAAATATATGTCTATAGATCAGGAGGCAGGCTCAGACGGTGTCAGGCCCAGTATGGATTACACGTGATTGCACAAAGGTGAGAAAGGGTACCGTATCACTGGATAACATGTATGGATAGCATAGTGTACACATTCAAAATATATGTCTATAGATCAGGAGGCAGGCTCAGACGGTGTCAGGCCCAGTATGGAATACACGTGATTGCACAAAGGTGAGAAAAGGTGATCCAGGATGCTGGCCAACCAGTAGTCATCATCGTTCATAATTTTGGCAATGCGAAGGTCCCTTTTAAGGATCTGCAAGGCATAATCTGACATGTGGGCCAATGTTCCCGGTGTCAATGATGCACTGCGAGTGCTGGGTGGAGGAGCACTTTCAGGCAAATCCACATCCCTCCAGTCACGCTCAAACCCAGTACCAGACCTTGCAAAGCCAATATTATCTCTTGCCCCACGAGAAGCATCCTCCTCCCCTAAATAATCTTCCCCATCATCATCCTCCTCCTCTTCCTCTTCTTCCTCCACCACCTCGTCCACACCAGTTCCCTGACCAGACAATGGCTGACTGTCATCAAGGCTTCCCTCCTCCTCTTCCTCCTCATCAACCTTGGCTGCAGACGCCTGCTCCTTAATGTGCGTCAAAGTTTGCATGAGCAGACGCATAAGTGGGATGCTCATGCTTATGATGGCGTCGTCTGCGCTTACCAGCCGTGTGCATTCCTCAAAACGCTGAAGGACTTTACAGAGGTCTTTCAGCTTCGACCACTGCACACCTGTCAACTCCATGTCTGCCCTCAAAGTGCCTGCCCCTGTATCCTCCCACAAATGCATTACGGCCTGCCTTTGTTCGCACAGCCGCTCAACCATGTGCAGGGTGGAGTTCCACCTTGTTGCAACGTCGATAATTAGGTGGTGGTTGGGAAGGTGGAGCAATCGCTGCAGCTTCTGCATAAGACTGGAGTGTACCGGCGACCGGCGGATGTGCGAGCACAGTCTTCGAACCTTCAGGAGCAGGTCTGTTAACTCTGGATAATTACCAGGTTCAAGGAGTGAGCCAAGCAAGGTATGTGTCTGAGTTTTGAAAGGGCTTTGGCTGCCACAAAATTCCGGCTGTTATCACTAACTACCTTGCCTGCCTCAAGATGTAGACTTCCCAGCCATGACTCAGTTTGTCGCTGAAAGTAGTCGGCCAGTACCTCTGCGGTGTGTCTGTTGCCCAAACACATCATCTGCAACACAGCCTGCTGACGCTTTCCACTAGCTGATCGATAGGGGGACACCTCGCTTGCAACACTGTCAGCTGTGGATGCAGTGCTCGTGCGACTGCGCTCCGTGGACCAGCTTTTGCTTCTGGAGGAGGAGGAGGAGGAGGAGGGCCGAACGCCTACAGCCAACTGTTTCCTATACCGTAGGCTAGGCAGCACTGTGCCACCACCGCTGTCCCCTGTGGACCCTGCATCCACCACATTAACCCAGTGCGCAGTGATGGGCATGTAATGGCCCTGGCCATGCCTACTGGACCATGCATCAATTGTGAGGTGCACCTTTCCACTCACTGACTGCTTGAGTGCATGTACAATGCGGTCTTTCACATGAAGGTGGAGGGCTGGGATGGCTTTGCAAGAAAAGAAGTGGCGACTGGGTAGTTCATAGCGTGGTACCACGTAGGCCATTAGTTCGCGGAAAGCTGTGCTTTCAACCAACCGACAGGGCATCATCTCTAACGAGATTAGTTTGGCAATGTGGGCGTTCATACACAGTGTACGCGGATGAGAGGATGAGTACTTTTTTGTCCTACTCAAAGTCTCTGGTAGGGTGAGCTGGACTTGAGAGCTTCATATGGTGGAACTAGCGGTGGACATGGCGGACTGAGAGAGGGTTGATGATGGTGATGGAGTTGGTGTTCTTTCTGATGGCCTAGATTCAGTCTTTTGTTGCAATAACAATGTCATTCCCTGACTGATTTGCCCTTGCGACGACAACTCAACATTTGCTGCTGGTGGTGTGCTAACCGGTGGACTTACAGTGGGGGAAACAATGTTGCGTTGCTGACTACCTTCTTTGGGAGCAGTAGCACATGTGGTACGTGAGTTTTGGTAGTCCGTCCACGCTTGCAAATGCATGGTGGTTAAATGTCTTAGCATGCAACTGGTATTCAAATTTCTCAGATTTTTCCCTCGGCTAAAGGTCTTTGCGCACTTCTTACAGCTAACCTTTGCCTGATCATTAGGATTTTGTTCAAAAAAGTGCCACACTGCTCTCATCCTACTTGGGAAAACAGTTTGAGGCCTTGCACACTGTGCTATTTTGACCGTCTGGCCAAGTTGTCATGCAATTTTTTGGGTTTTTGTAACCCGTTTTTGGACTGCTACGGGCCTGCCAGATAACAACTGTTGCGATGTTGATGCCCGCTGTGGATGCTCCTCCTCCTCTTCTGAGCTATTGGCAGCAGCACACTCTACCCCCAAGGATGCCAATCTGGGTCAACAACTGTGTCATCCATCACCTCCTCTTCAATGTCATGTGCACCTTCCTCTGTGTCACCGTGTATGGTGGTATAGTATGCGGGAAGGGGCACCTGAGTTTCATCTGGATCAGATTCTGGCTCAGTACACAGCGAGGACAATGTAGTGCTCTCAGTGAATGTACCAGCAGAATCATCTATCAGTGGCTGTGCATCAGTACACTCCATGTCAGATTCATCTTTGCCTGGGTAATTCACGATTTGGCTTGATAACCCAGGCATGGTATGTGAAAACAGCTCCATGGAGTAATCTGTAGTGTGGCCTGCCGCATCCTTCAATTTTGGTAGGAGTGAAGGACACAAGGAAAGGTGTGGTTCATGACCATGAGCCTCCAATGACGACTCAGTGCTTTTATTTTTTACAACTTCAGAAGAGGAGGCGATAGAGCTGGAGGCTGAGTCAGCTATGTAAGCCAAAACTTGTTCTTGAAGCTCCGGCTTTAGAAGCGGTTTACCTACTCCCAGAAAGGGAGCCTTCGAGGCCTTGTGGAGCCAGATGATGACGCAGCCTCAACACCTCCTGCATTAGGTGCTACTTTGCTTTTGCCACTACCAGCAGATCCACCACCAACACCAACACCATCATTACCAGCTGCCAACCCCTGCCCACTTCCACAGACTCTTCCACCACACTTCCTCATTTTTTGGAAAAATGTACCCAAATTTCCACCAACTCTCTGGTGCTTTAAAACAAGGTACAAGGTGTACAGAGGACTGTGGAGAACTGGAATGTCTCTACACTTCAGGACACTGTTGGATTCAATCAGGCCCTGTTTATTTAACACCGCAATATGACAGGCAGATTCTCTATGCTGTTTGAAAGGTGTATAGAGGACTGTGGAGAACTGGAATGTCTCTACACTTCAGGACACTGTTGGATTCAGTCAGGCCCTGTTTATTGAACACCGCAATGTGATTGGCAGAAATTGCCTAGTGTATTGCAAACTACAAGGTGTATATAGAATTGGGCAGAACTGGAATCTCCCTAGAGTGTAGGTCTGTAAGAACGGAACAACTCCTCGACTTTTCATTACAGAGTCACACACTTAGCTTCAATTTGGCCATGATAACAGCCGTTACACGGTACTGAAAGAAGAGCGTGCACGTATACCACTGTCCGGTGTATGTAAAATTGTCAAGCTCCATGTTTTTGGATACGGACTGACACACGCTGTCTCTCTATCGTTTTGAATGTAATTAAACAGCAAATATACTGAACTGTTTGAAAACCAGACAAAACTATAAGGTGGAGGTCTGTAAGAACGGAACAACTCCTCGACTTATCCTTACAGAGTCACACACAGCTTCACTGTGGCTGTGATAACAGCCGTTACACGGTACTGTGTGAGGAGCGTACACCGCTGTGCGGTGTGTGAAAAATGAACGCTCAGTAACTCACAAGGACAAAACAATAAAATCCGGATTGCTTTGAAAAACGCAGTTTGCTCAGCAGTGTGCACACAGCAATGCAGCTACCAGGTAGCCTTAAAAGGCAGCCTAATAATCAACAGAGCTGATGCACCAAAATATAGCCTCCCCTTGCACTGCGCAGTGACTGGTGTGTTGTACAGGCAAAATTGCTAGCAGCAGAATCAGTTTTTGGTATCTTCTTCCCTGCCTAATGCTCTCCCTACAGAATCACCAGCAGCAGCAGCAGCTCTCCCTATTCTGAGATCAGCATGAATAACATGGCGGTCGGTGTCCCCACCCTTTTATACCCCCTGTGACACCCCACAAAGCAAGCCAATCACTTGCATGCCCTTCTCCAAGATGGTGGTGACCGTTGCCTATGTCATCACGTTGCCCACAGTGTCCGTTCTTCCTGATTGGCTGCAAAAAAGGCGCTCAAGCATCTTTTGAAACGCGACTTTGGTGCAAAAGTCGCTGACCTCGTGGCCGACCTCACGCTAAGTTCGGGTTTCGTTTCATGAAACCCGACTTTGGCGAAAGTCGGCGACTTTTCAATTTTTCGCTCAAATCTAGTGCAGAGTGTACATTAATGAGAAAAAAAATGAACTTTTTTGAATTTGCCAAATGGCTGCAAAGAAACAAAGAGTGAAAAATATAAAGTGGCCTGAATAATTTCCGTACCCACTGTATAGTACACCTACAGAACCCAGCAATTACCGTAACAAAACTTTAAAGCAATTTCCCTAAAAAACAAAAACTCCACAAAAAAGTGTTGGATACCTCCTCCCGTGCTTCTTCCACTTACACTGCCACATCCATCTACTGTACACCTCTTCACCTTGGCATCTGCCTCCTGGTTCAAGATAATTATTATATTTTTTATTCTCTGTAATTTTAAGTGAAATAGCTATCCACATATGTTTGCAGAGCAGCTGTCCTGCCCCTAACCCAATTTTACTTCCTTTTGCAACCCCCAACCACTTTCAACCATCATTTTACAGCAAAAAAGTTCAGGCCTACACTGGCTTATACTGCAAGTGAGCTGGTCTTATTATGCTGGGAAGGGCCCAATAACTATGGTGCTTCACATCCTCTTAATTTCAGCTCACAGTTGTCTGCTTTGCCTTTTCTACTTATTACAAATAAGGTGGGACCGTAAATAATAAGAACAGCTCACAACTGTCTGCTTTCCATTTGCTGGTTATTAAAAATAGGGGAATCCACATTGTTTTTTTTCATTTATTTATTAACAAATACAGTAAAATACACTCGCAAGGAACTGCTCTACTTCTCAACTTGGACTTCCGCCTTTTGGTTTAAGATTTTTTTTTTAAATATTTTGTTATTTTAAGTAATTTCTCCATCTAGATTTGTTTGCAGGGCAATCGTCGTGCTCTTACCCCGATTTTGCCTACTTAAGTCAACCCATAGCCCTTACCAAAACCATTTTACAGCATCAAAGTTCAGGTCCTCATTGACTAATATGAGGTTCAGGTCCGGGGTCAAGCTTTGGTCATGTTCTGGTACTCGAACCAAACTTTGGACTAAAGTTTGTCCGAACCAGACAAACCCAAACTCCCATGAGTCCTGCTCATCTTAATATTAACCTACATTATTATATGATGCCATGCATAAAGCAACCCAGTACAATAAATGCTCCCTCCTATTCATCTGACTCCACAGGCTCCATGCACATGAAAACCGCACTTGATATCTGCATTTAAACATACTGGTTGATGACCGGATCATGCAGCTTTATATGAAAACCCCTATTTATTATAATGGCTGGACCTGAAATAACAAGTGCTTCTCACCTATTGCGCCCCTGCCAATTCCTTGTAGATTGTAAGCTTGCGAGCAGGGCCCTCACTTCTCCTGTATTGATAATTAATGACGTGATAGAGAATATGCATAATAAGTGAGCATGCCACAAATCCAGCACGCGTTTTGCTTCCGCTTTGACAGGACGTGTGGTGGAGGGGTATCGGCTGACTAATAAAGTGCGAATACAGCTGCTGCAAATGGGTCATCAGTAGTGTTGAGCATTACGATACCGCAAGTATCGGGTATCGGCCGATATTAGCTGTATCGGAATTCCGATACTTAGTTCCGATACTTTTTTCATATCGAATACCGGAATCGGAAGTTCCCATAATGCTAGGAGCCCGCTCGATTTGATTCCGCCAATGGGGATCCTCAGAAGTGTGGGCACATCCTGTTAGGCATGTAGGCATGTTAACTACTGGCATGGCTGTGATTGGCTGCTGAAATGATGTCATGATGCACTATAAAAACCGCAGCAGCCGCCATTTCGGGTTCACTCTGCTGTGAATTCAGTTAGGGACAGGCTGCTGTTGAAGACTGTGAGGGACAGTTAGAAATAGCGATCATTAAAAATACCTATTGCTCTACCCAGACTACATAATCCACCACTGTAGCATTTTTGTAGCCCAGCAGCGCTGTTTTAATAGCTGTCTGCAAGGGCTGTGTGAGTGCAGACCCACGCTGTGTAGTGTGTCCTGCAGGCACGTCTGCTTGTAGGCCGCCCAGCGTGTGTCTCTGCCTCATACACATTTTTCTTTTATTGCTGCTTTTTTTTCTCCTCTATAGTGTGCTTCCATACGTATCCATATACGTTGGTTGCAAACACTAAAGGAGTGGACAGCGGAGCCTTTCAGCAGCCTTTCAGTGCTATAGCTCTTTTCTCTGCACTGTTTTTGGCTGTCTGATAGGTCTCTCTGTGTGTGAGTGCAGCTCACGTTGCAGTGTGTTCTACAGCCACCGCTGGTTGTTGTCCGCTCAGCGTGCGTCACTGCCTCATACACAGTCCTTTTTTTTTATTTATAGCAGCAAATTTGTCCAGATTTTTGCTCCTATATTAGTGTGCTTCCATCCGCATCCATTGTCATTGGTTGGTTGCAAACACTATATAGGATTAGATAGAGGAGCCTTTTTGCTGGCTTGTGCCCTTCAGGGCCAGCCAGACTAGTATCACCCTATTTTTTGGAGCCTCATCAATTGCATTGTAGGTTAGCTTCCTGCATTGTAATCGCTCCAAAATGTTTGTGATACTATAGCTTTCAAACTTTGGTCACATCCTTTTATTCCCCCCCCACCCAAAAAAAATAAAAAAAGGAAGTAAAGTTCACCAAACACTCCACTTTAGAGTTGTGTAGGCCACATTAGATCATATTAAAGTGTAGTACACACACTCTTGTCAAAATTAGTGTTTCTTATACTGGTTAGCAGGTGTTCAGGAATAAGAACACTAAGCACCCCCTTTTTTACTTTTCTGCCTATCTTTATCAGTCTACCAAGATGAAGAAGGCAGGGAGTAAGGCACGTGGTCGTGGCCGTGGAGTTTCAGCAGGGAGAGGACGTGGGGATTCGGTGCCTGCTGCGGCCACCAGTGACCCGGCATCCCCCACTTTTACCAGGCAACTGTCCTTCATGCGCTGCTTTGTAGGACCTTGCCGTACCCCACTACTGCGTGATGAACAAATTGAAGCCGTTGTCAGATGGATGGCAGCTAACGCATCCACTTCAATGACTTCCGCATCCTCTCAGGGCCAGAGCACTGAAGAGCAACCATCTGTCTCTTCACCACCTGCCAAATTGCCCTGGCAGTCTGAGAGCCCTGGACAGGAGCCATCTCAATCTTTACTTCTGTTCTCAGAATCTGTTGGCTTGGAAAGAGGTGGCCAGCCAAGCAGCATTCTAGAGCATGAAGAAGAGGGAGTATGCAGTGATGCGCAACTGCTTTGTCCCTCTGAATCTGAAGAGGCGGGTGGGCCAGTGCCTATTGTCAGCACACCTCAGTACTCATATGATGATGATGAGACTCAGTTGCCAATTTCTGGTGCGTACGGTGCTGGCGAGACAACCCAGGAGCAGCCGGTGCTTGAATAGGGGAGTGTAGATGATGAGGTCCTTGACCCATCATGGCGTCAGCCACAGGAAGGTGGTGGGAGCAGCTCTGAGGAAGAGATTCCCCGAACGGCCAAAACAGGAGGGAGAGGGCGGGGGCAGACTTGGTTGCCTGTAGCCTCCACTTTGGCACTTCCAAAACACAAAACGGGCGCTCCCAGGACTTGCAGTGCGTGGTCTTTTTTTGACACAGTTGCAGATGACATTTGCTTTGTCAAATGCAAGCTGTGTCATCAGAAAGTTAAACGAGGGAAAAATGTGAGCAACCTCAATACCATAAATATGTGGAAACTTGTGCGTACCAAGCACGAGGTGGAGTTACACAGACACACTGAAGATGTAGGCCAACCTTCAGCAGCACCTACCACCTCTTCAGCTCATGTTGGGGCCTCTTCCTCCAGCTCACACACAGCTGGTTCGGCTTCCTCACTGGAACGCCGTGGAAGAACCTCTGCCACTGTTGTCCAGAGACCCAGTGAAATTTCACCCACTGAACCACGTTCTCAGTCATCATCACTAGAGTTGAGCGAAACGGGTCGAAAAATTTCAAAAGTCGCCGACTTTTGGCAAAGTCGGGTTTCATGAAACGAAACCGACCCTAGGATGAGGTCGGCCACGAGGTCGGCGACTTACGCGCCAAAGTCGCGTTTCAAAAGTTTGTTTTGCGCTCTTTTTCAGCCGATCAGGATCCACGGACACTGTGGGCAACGTGATGACATAGGCATGGGTCTCCACCATCTTTCAGAAGGGCATGCAAGTGATTGGCTTGCTTTGGTGGGCATCACAGGGGGTATAAAAGGGCGTGCACGCCGACCGCCATGTTACTCATGCTGATCTCAGAATAGGGAGAGCTGCTGCTGCTGATGATTTTGTAGGAAGAGCGTTAGGCAGGGAAGAAGACACCAAAAACTGCTTCTGCTGCTAGCGATTTTGCCTGTACAACACACCAGTCACTGTGCGTGCAGTGCAAGTGGAGGCTATATATTGCTGGATCAGCGGTGTTGGTTGTTAGGCTGCCTTCTAAGTGCAGAAATTCAAAATCTCTGTTATCATCTAGTGACATTTTTCACACCTGCGACATCGAGCCTGTGACATAGCGCTGGGATATTCAGTGGGCCTCACACAATCCAAAAGTGTCCAGTGTCCACAAGTGTGTGCAGAAATTCAAAATCTCCGTTATCATCTAGTGACATTTTTCACACCTGCGACATCGAGCCTGTGACATAGCGCTGTGATATTCAGTGGGCCTCACACAATCCAAAAGTGTCCAGTGTCCACAAGTGTGTGCAGAAATTCAAAATCTCAGTTATCCTCTAGTGACATTTTTCACACCTGCGAAATCGAGCCTGTGATATAGCACTGTAATATTCAGTGGGCCTCACACAATCCAAAAGTATCCAGTGTCCACAAGTGTGTGCAGAAATTCAAAATCTCCACTGTCCTATAGACACCTTGTACCTTGTTTTACATTACTATATAGTTTGTTGGATTTTGTCTACATTTCTACCAAAAATGAGGAAGGCTGGTGGAAGAGGCCGTGGAATTGGGCGGGGGTTGGCAGCTGGTAATGATGGTGTTGGTGGTAGATCTGATGGTAGTGGCAAAAGCAAAATAGGACCGAATGCAGGAGGTGTTGAGCTTGCGTCATCGTCTGGCTCCACAAGGCCTCGAAGGCTTAGTTTTCTAGGAGTTGGCAAACCGCTTTTAAAGCCAGAGCTTCAGGAAAAAGTTTTGACTTACATTGCTGACTCAGCCTCCAGCTCTATTGCCTCCTCTTCTGAAGTTGTAAAAAATAAAAGCACTGAGTCGTCATTGGAGGCTCATGTTCATGAACCACACCTTTCCTTGTGTCCTTCACCCCAACCAAGATTGAAGGATGACGCAGGCCATACTACTGATTACTCCATGGAGCTGTTTTCACATACCATGCCTGGATTATCAAGTGAAATGGTAAATTACCCAGGCAAGATGAATCTGACATGGAGTGCACTGATGCACAGCCACTGATAGATGATTCTGCTGGTACATTCACTCAGAGCACTACATTGTCCTCGCAGTGTACAGAGCCAGATTCTGACCCTGATGAGACTCAGGTGCCCCTTCCCGCATACTATACCACCATACACGGTGACACAGAGGAAGGTGCACATGACTTTGAAGAGGAGGTGATGAATGACCCAGTTGTTGACCCAGATTGGCATCCATTGTGGGAAGAGGGTGCTGCTTCCAATAGCTCAGAAGAGGAGGAGGAGCATCCACAGCAGACATCGACATCGCAACAGCTGTTATCTGGCAGGCCCGGAGCACTCCAAAGACAGGTTCCAAAAATCAAAAGAGTTGCTGGACAGCTTGTCCAGAGGGTCAAAATATCACAGCGTGCTAGGCCACAAAATGTCTGCCAAAGTAGGAAGAGTGCAGTCTTGCACTTTTTTGAGCAAAATCCTCATGATCAGGCCAAGGTTATCTGTAAGAAGTGCGCAAAGACCTTTAGCCGAGGGAAAAATCTGAAAAATTTGAATACCAGTTGCATGCTTAGACATTCAACCAGCATGCACTTGCAAGCGTGGACACAACACCAAACCTCAAGTACCACATCAACATGCAACTGATCACAGAGAAGGTAGTCAGCAACGCTACATTGTTTCCCCCACTGTAAGCCCACCGGTTAGCACAGCAGCAAATGTTGAGGTGTCGTTGCAAGGCCACAG